>NW_003101676.1:1164324-1173362 GCF_000003855.2 Blastomyces gilchristii SLH14081 | reverse complement strand
TCAAGACACTGCTATGAACAGAAAGTATTAGATTGATTACAGAGTACTTAACAGAGAAACACTTCTCTTATAATATTCATCTCTAACTTTAACACTGAGATTCTAGAAGCAGGTGATCAATCTTAAGAGAATTAAATAAAGATTAGTATACTCAAGAAGACATTAACTTTTGAACTCTTACAGACTCTTATAAGTGTAGATAAAGACTCAACTTATAATGACTTCTGTATACAACTTCAGATATTGAATGATTATCTTGTCAAGCTCAAGAGTATACAGAACGGTGATAGAAGATATTACAGCTCAATTACTCATATATCTACACTAAAGAATAATAACAATGATATAGATATTATGAACTGAGTAGACTTAAATATCTATACATAAGCAAGAATCTCTGTCATTGAAACAGGCTTTGAAGTTCCTGGAATTACTTTCAAAGAAGTCATCAACTGATATCAACATGAAGTGTGTATCAACTATAACAGATCAGAACATATCACTTTCAACTGCTGATCAGTCTACATGCCTTCTGACTTAAGAGAAAGATCAGTGTCTTCTCACTCAAAGAATGAATCAGTATCTATCCATGTCAACTACATTACATTAGAGAAAGACTCAGAAGATAACTATGAGAATGCTCTGATAAAACAGGGAAAAGATTAGCTTCTGTTCAAATTTATAAGCAGAAGCTTGAAGAGATTGAATAATAATAATTTAAAGAGAAAATGACAATGAATGCGATTCTTGTATCTACTGTGATAGATAATATGTATAATATGAAAGTTATAGTAAACAGTAATCTATATCATTATACAATGATTAAATCTTCAGTTGTAAGATATTATAACCTTCAGTATATTTTCTTATCAAAATTCTGACTTCTCATAGAATTTAATAATTCAAGAGATATTCACATATATTACATGATAAAACTAAACATAAATATCAGAGAATATTAATATGAAGATGCTTATGTATATAAAGTTAATAATCTTGACTATAATCTTATACTAGAACTTGTCTAGCTATCTGAATAAGAGTATCTTATTGAATGCTTAAAACAGAAGTTTAATATTCTCTAACAATGATAGAATTTATAAAGATGATATTTATAAGACTATGAATCTTACACAGATCTCTGTCAACACTTATAAAATACTCTGAAAAAGAAGTTATCAGTGAGACTGCTGACAAAGTTACTGATAGCAGAATTATATATCAATCTATTTCATTAGTCTGACTAATATTAAGAAGACTCTAGAGAAGTTATTCTGTACTATAATAACAGATTCTCACATAAAACTCTCTTAATAATATCATGAATATCTAGATATCTTCTGATAAGATAATATTATAAATATACTCTCTTTACAAGACTCAGAAGTAAATCACAGTATTAAGTTAGAAAAGAAGAATGATAAGAACTCTGAGTTATTATAAAATCTTCTTTATAATATGTCTCAAGATAAACTTCTTCTTCTTCAGAAGACACTCAATAATCTGTTAAATAAGAGATTTATATATATTAGTAACTCTTCTCTGCAGCTTCTATTCTCTTTGCAAAGAAATCAGATAAAGAACTCTGATTCTGTGTGAACTATTGAGATCTGAACAGATTAATAAAGAAAGATTATTATCTCTTATCTCTTATTAATAAAATTCTAGCATGTATTAGATAAGCTCAATGATTTACAAAGCTAGATGTTATTATCATATTTTATAAGATTTATATCACTGAAGAAGATGAATGGCTTACAGTATTCTGAACATATTATAATCTCTTTGAATAAGTAGTCACACTCTTTGAACTGACTAATACTCTCAGTATATTTCACAAGTATATCAACTGAGCACTCTGAGATTTTCTTAATAAGTTTGTATCTGTATATCTAGATGACATTCTCATCTTCACTAATGAATTCAGAAAAGAATATTAAGTATACATATGAAGAGTATTACAATGATTACAAGAGACAGAACTATTAATAGATATTAACAAGTATAATTTCAAAGTCAAGAGTATAAAATATCTAGATTTTATTATAGATGCTGATAAGAGAATTTAAATAAATTCTAAAAAGATCTCTGTTATTCTTAAATGAGAAGCTTTATATACTGTGAAAGATATACAAAGCTTCATCAGATTTATTAACTTCTATCAGTAATTTATATAAAACTTCTCAGATATTACAAGATCATTTACAGAACTTATCAAGAAGAACTCAGTATTTCAGTGATCAGCAGACATCAAAGCTGTATTTACACAGATGAAGAAGATATTCATTAATATCTCTCTACTGATAATATTTGATTCTGATTATAAGATAGTTATTGAAGCTGATTTCTCTCACTATGTCACAGAAGAAGCTATATTATAATATAATGATAAAGATGTCTTTTAGGCCCGGTGGCGTAGTGGTTAACTACACTACCATGAAGCCTCAATTAGCGGCCTTCCCCCCGGGGAATGAATGCCAAGAGAGGGCAGGTTCAAACCCTGTGAGAGCCATCTTAATCACAGCTTTCACTGTTAAGTTATAAAAACAGTATCAGCGGCCCCTGGGTGCACTATAGTGAATCATTGTCAAGCTTAAGATGTTCATCTCAGAGGTTCTCAGATGCTAATTCTCACTGATCTTAGAATTAACAGCCTCTCAGGCACTTTAAGTTAGATCAGTACTAGAGTGATTGAGATCTAGAGTGTCTGCAGAATAGTGAATCATTATCAAGCTTAACTGATTAGGTCTCATCTCTCTCACTCTAGACACTCACTTCTGAGAAATGAGATTTAAAAACTATCTGATTAGAACACTCTGAGCCTAGCAAGAATCTAGATGAGATGAGACCTAGGCACTCTTAATAGATGATTAGTGCAAGCAAGACTGTGACAGCTAATTGATAGGCTGGAATGCTGAGATTAACAGTTAGAAGATTAGAGACTTAACTAGAATTGAGTAGCTCTGATATTATTCTTAGTGAGAATCTCACTTGTGAGTAAGCTAGTTACAGGAGCTAGCTGAGTGGCAGCTCTTTAGAGGAAATGATAACTTCTGAAGCAGGTCTGAGAGAACAGAGACAGCAGTCAGTTATATAGAATGTTAAAATATGTATATAGCTTAAGATATAAACTGCAGAGATCTTGTTCTGTAATTGTCTTTACTTTATCTTTTTCTTTCAATTTCTTTCTATCTATCTATTTAATGTGTCTATCTTTAAGACTGTGTTCTTTTTCTCTTTTCCTTTGTCATGATATTGTCAAATGATTTCAAAGTATCAGAAGATGTTAAAACACTGTAATTTGTAAACAGTTTTTATATTCTGAGCTGAAATTTTCTGATTTTGTATATCTGAAATTGATGAATGTATAATAGTTAACTTTACAGATATAGAAAAAACCCTGAGAACTAAAAGTTCTCAAGTAGATATCATAGTCTCTGACTGCATACATCTATAATTGAAGAATAATAATAATAATAATAAAGATGTCTTATAATCATGTATTTTTATATCTAAGAAACTGAGTCTCACTGAATGCAATTATAAAATCTATAATAAGAAACTTTCTACAATTATACACTGTCTAGAAGAATGAAACTCTAAACTCTGAAGTGTCTTTAAATTTGAGATAATCACAGATTATAAGAATCTCAAGTATTTCATAATTACTTACAAGCTTACTGAATATCAGATGCAATGATTCAAGCTATTAAGCTGTTTTCATTTCACTATACACTATCATCTCAGCAGTCAGACCTTAATGATAGATATTCTCTTATAATAAGAGTAAGATATGCCTTCTGATATAACAGACACTTGTTAAATAAATCAAGAACATCAGCTCTTAGATTCAAAGATATTAGTTAATTAAGATGAAATAACTTATATCACTATACATACTTCTTCAATTAAAACACTCTCTTTCTGAATTATTATTAGCACTGATACTGATATTTTAACTTCTTCTATACTGAATGAACAGTGGTATATAACAGTCTAAGCTGATGAACTTCTTCAGACTCTCACTAAAGTAGTATAATAAGAAGTATCTCAATTCTCTTCAGAACTATATATAAAGATTAATATCTCAGAATATTCAATTAATAATAATAACACTTTGCAATTCTGTAAATAATATTAAGTCTCTCAGTTCAAATCTCTACATACTCAGATAATGTAAGAGATGCATGATTTATATATAATCAGTCATTCAGATTATAAACAACTGTGTTAAATAATCTCTCAAGAATTCTACTGATCTGAGATATTAAATAGTATTAGATGCTTTGTCTGAAACTGCAATCATTGTTTCTCTATCACTTTATAAAAGAATCATAGAAAAGATCTGCTGAAACTGCTCAATATCTCTGTTAGAATCTGATAAGATGTGATAATTAACTTCACTATTAATCTCTCTGAGAGTAAGAGTTGTAGAAATATTCTGATCATTGTGAATTAATTAAGTAAAGATATAATATTGAAATTTTATAATAAGATAAATACTGAACAAGTCACTGAAGTCTTTCTACTGAGTCTGTTCTATCAGATATATAAATTACTGAGATCTATAGTATCAGATTAAGATTATCAATTCATAAGTACTCTCTGAATAAGAATTTATTAAGTTCTCAAGATTATACACTGTTTATCAACTTTCTATCACTCTGAGATTAATGATGTATCAGAATAGACAATTCAGACTTTAAAGAATTATCTTTATAAGTTCTATAACTACTTATAAGATAATTGATATAATCTTCTTCTATATACAGAGGTCACTATTAATGACTGAGATACTGTCTTAACAGATATAAGCTTATTCTTTCTTATATACAGTTATTATATGAAAGTGTTAAATCTTTTAGAGACTACACAGTTTATATCAAATCTGTGAAAGGTGTAAAGCTTGTGTAATTAAAAGGTTACTAGCTTGTAAAAAGTTATATGATGAAAGAATTAGTAAGCCAGATTATGTGACCTGACACCTTCACTCACCAGAGTAACTATACACAATACTATATACAAAATTCGCCTTCAAATCAAGTACAGATACAAAAAATGACTGGAAAATGTGTAGTAATGAAAAATCAGTCATGAGATACATTATTTTTTATCCCTCTATCTCTCTATCTTCTTTATATTCTCTTTTCAACATGTATATTTCAACATTTCAAGTGGTTTAGTAAGCTCATTCACTGCATTCTCAGCAGATGAAACATATCAGATAGATATTTCATTCTTGTAGATGAGATTCTGAAGAATGTGAAAACAGACCTCTATATACTTCAAGTGATGTAGAATTGCTTCAGAAGAGAATAGCTCTATAGTGAACTTATTATCAGCATGAATTGTATAAGCCAGATCATTGACTGTGGTGGGAATGAGGTGATTATCAGCATTCAGATTGTTCAGGCAGGATGGGATGAATTCAGTGTCTTCTAGAAGCTCTCAGAGACAGACAAGCTTATATACAGCCTTGAAGAATGCAATATATTCGGTCTCTGTTGATGACTTAGAGACCTCTGTTTGCCGGCAGCTTCACCATGCAACGGGGCCACCTGTCATATAGATGATATAACTGGTAGTTGAACAGGATCCTGGATCCCTACCGGCTCAATCGGCATCTGTGTATGCTACAGATTCAATTTCGGCACCTCTGTGATAGGTTATACTCTCATTGATTGAACCCTGTAGATATCAGAGTGTACACTTGTATGCGGCTCAGTGCTTTGATGTAGGCTGGGAGCTGAATCATTCAAGGAATTCTGTGGCAAAGCTCATATCAGAATGTGTATTAAATGCCAGATATTGCAGAGATCTGATACTGAAATGATAGAATTGTAGGATAAATTCTGCTGTGTATGCAATCAGTTTCTTATCATTATTCATAAAATCAACATTCTCCTTCATAGAAGTGAATATAGAATGACAGTCATTCATTAAGAACTTCTTCAGAAGATTTCTTATAAATAGAAATTGAGACAATGTTAATGAAGTTGAATCTCTATCAATCTTCATTTCTAGATAGCAGTTGAAATCCTCTACATTCTTGATCTCATAATTACCAACACTACCGAGAAAAACCCAGTTCAGATCATCAATCTTCAGACTGTAGAGATGAACATCATTTACATAGATGATTATATAGACTTATCTTTCATCATGAATAAATAGTTCAGTATTATAGAGACTGACTCAGAAGTCTGAGTGTAATAGCATCTTTCACAGCTTCTTATATTATAAGAGTGCTGCTTGCTTAAGACTGTAGAGTCTCTGCATCAACTCACACACAAGATCATCACAGTCTTCATGGAATTCTGTGAGTTGATTCATATATATTCATTCATCAGCAGACAGTTGAATGTTCAAAAAAGTAGTTATTATATTAATCTACAGAACATATCATTCTCAGAATGCCAAGATCATCATAAGAGCTTGTGAGATGAATGCAGAGACAATAAGTACAAAGATTCTTGAGTAATTAACTTGCCCCGGTGGCCGAATGGTTAATGCGGCCACCCGGTAGCGCCTTGGCGTGGGAAACCAAGGCGCGTGGGTTCGAAACCCGCAGGGGATACATTAAATCCGGAACTCAAGCACCTCAGGTTCCTAATAAATACAGAGGTGTACAAATCGCTCCAATGAATCGCTCTATGTTCCTGGGCTGGGAAGTTATTATCGCATGTATCTAATTGTCACTCCTTTGTATTTTCCTATGTTCTTGTTATCTTGGCGTGGTCTCAACACCTGTATTTCCTCCTGTATAACCAACACTTGACCTGTATTTAACATCACGCAAGGACTCATCATAAGCTCCGCTTGTATATGAGTATAATTGAAGAATAATAATAATAATAATAATAATTGAGTAATTAACTTTCTTCTGTTGAAGATTTTCACAGACAACTCAGCAGGCCTTATAGCAGATAATCTCACTCATATTATTGAACTTTTTATCAAATACTCATTAGCTGTGAAGAACACTCATTTGTGATGTTCTCTCAATCAGTTATCAGGCCTCTATCTGTTTCAAACAGTTGATCTCTTTAACACAGGTCTTGTAATAATACTTTCATTTCATGAAAGCTTTGGCATGTGTGAGGTTTTTCAGAATTGAAAGTGCAGCAATCTCAAGATCAGTGAGTAGATCTTCAAGACTGTTTCTCACTAAAGATTTCCTCACTGTAGATTTCCCTACTATAGTGATATCTCCTGTAGATGTCAGAGAATCATCAGATTCAACTGTGAGTTTCAGGGAATTCAGTGTATTCTGCACTAAAAAGATAGGTATTCTCATGGAGATATCATAGTCAATTCATCAATTATTAGTGAGTATAAGACATAATGAACACTCAGGTTGGATTTCCTCATTAATAAACAGATCATCAATTGATGAATCAGGAATTACTGAAGGAATTGTTGCAGTGAGTAGGCCTGATGTCACTGAAGGAATTGCTGCAGCTGCTTTACAGGCCACATTGAGTAGAATCTTCGGGTTGTGTGTAGTAGTTAATATTGATGAATTGGCAAGATGAAGATCCTTCTGAAAGATGATATCTTTTAATATGTATAAACATCTGTTGAAAGAATTCATCAATCTGTAATTGATAAAATCATCATATCTCACAAAAATCAACTCTTTGAAACAGGAAGCCATCTTATTGATGAGCTTGAAGACTATCTTCAAGAATGCTTTGTAATCCCAGCAGCAAATGCTGCATGCAGAAGATATAGCTCTAAGCCAGATCTCATACAGAGTAATTAACTTTGTATTTTCAGAGCTCTCATACAATATCATTGAAGTTGACATAAGATTAAGCTGCTCTGTGACTGTAATAACTGCCTCATCTTACATCTTTTTCAGAGCTGAAGAGTCTATTAATAGTGATCAGAACTTCTCAATGATCAAACTGATTAATTGTTCAGATACTTCATCTTACTATAAAGTATGAGAGAGAGTCAGCTTTCATTTTATATCTTCACTGAGCATATATGCCATGACTGCATTCAAATTCAATTCTTCACAATCTGAGTGAATGATTACAATGCCACATCTCAGCAGATTCTTGATGAATTAATTGAAGATCTGTAGATATCTCAACATCTCATTCTTGCATTTCAATAGAAATATTCATCTCATTCAGATGGCATCATCTGTAATCATCATTGCAAGCTTCTTACCAGTGTAAGATGATATATCATTCTTGTTTTCAAGAGTCTTATTATCACTGAATATATTCACTCAAATCTTTAAGACTCTGCAGGTGATATGATATGGTGTGAAATTCTTGTAGAATGCATGTTTCTACTTAGTCTTAATACATGTGAAACAGAATGATAATTTCTTCAGACTGATAATGATAATATCAAATCACAGATCTCTGATTATTTTTAATATACTATTTTCATCAATATGATCAAGTTGATGATGTTATTCATCTATCAGAAGCTGTTTCAGAAGAACTACAGATAATTAAGATGAAGATAAGATAATAAGGAAATCAGTATCTGAATTCTTAGAGTTGATTAACTGTTCAATCTTCTCACAGCTGAAAGATCTCAAAGACTCTGCATTCAGATTGTAATCTGTTGAGATTGTCTTTGATTTCAGAACAGTCATATATGCCACTGCTTCATATATTGAGTTATTCATTATATCATGAAATGTCAGTGAGCTGTCAGATAGAATGTAAATATTATTATGAGACAGATTAACACAGAAGATATCACTGTTAATAGATGATAGAAACTCAAAGTAGTTCTCAGCATTAACTTATAT
The DNA here is from genome assembly GCF_000003855.2 of Blastomyces gilchristii SLH14081. NCBI lineage: Eukaryota > Fungi > Ascomycota > Eurotiomycetes > Onygenales > Ajellomycetaceae > Blastomyces > Blastomyces gilchristii. Next base: position 1,164,583 of record NW_003101676.1, on the reverse strand, counting down.
ATCACAGTGAATATAGTTCTGGCACTTCATAAGTTTAGCAGAGATTAGATTTACAGATAGTTCTGATATGTAGTATACATGATTGAATTCTATCAATCTTTCATTCACTGAGATGAACACAGTGTCAACACTCTGAATCTTCAGAATGACCTTGTTGATCACTTGAACTGTTGAATCATTGATTACTATAAGTTCTGAAAATCATGATCTATCACTCGCTATGTGGCATCCGGCGCCAGTATCTCATATAGTGAGGGAA
>NW_003101676.1:1137457-1164224 GCF_000003855.2 Blastomyces gilchristii SLH14081 | reverse complement strand
GTCTGATACATTGATAACCTCTATGAGGTTTGTTATCTGATAGGTCTCTGATTCATCTGTAATAAATAGTTAAGTTCTACTCTCACTATTGTTCTTTTTCTTCTTTTTCTTGAATTTCTTTATTCTCACAGCATTGTTTATTCTTCAATTATTCAAAACACTGTCTGAATTGATCAATCAACAGATGTCAAAGTGAGATCTCTTACATTCAGAACATGTAGATGGATTTCTCAATCTCTGATGATTTTGAAAGCTCTCTTGAGTATTATCATGACCACATTTATTACAGTCTTCACAGGCCGAATTTGATGTATTGTTGTTGTTAGAATTGATAGATGTAGTGGTCATTGTAGCTGTTATAGCAGTGTTGACCGCAGAATCTGTATTCTGTAGATTCTTTTTATCTTTTGAAGAATCAAGCTGCAAACAGATCTTCTTCATGAGAAGATCAACATTCAATATCACAGCTGTGGATTTGAAATTCTGTATCTTCTCTATCTTCTTCTGAACATAATTCCTTCAATTGTTGAATAGAACTGAGTAAAAGGTATCAAATATTCATGCATCTGAGAGGGAAGCATTCATCATCTTCAATTTCATAATAGCAGACTGAAACTTATCAAAGAATGTGTGTAGATTGATGATCTGTATATCACCAAGTAACATGAATTTCAGAACTACCTCACAGTGTAACTGTGTTTTGAGGACAGAGTATTTCTGTTCAATCGCATTTCATAGAGTATAAGTGATTCAATTTTCATCATATTTGAAGAAATGTGATCTCACACCTGCACTCAATGAGTTCAAGATGAATATGTAGAGTCACTGGTTTCTGATGTCTCAGAATGATGCTTATTCATTATCTCTTTGTAGAGAGTTCTGAGTCTGTTGTTTCTCTATCATATATCAACACTGTGCATCAACCAGTTTCAATTTCATAAAAATACTTCATGTGATGTAATTGAATGTGTCAGTTAGACTGTTTGATCTCACAGTATTCTTGACATCTTTCTTGAATTGAGAGATTGCCTTGCCAACACAGCTATTTAGTTCATAAAGGTTGAATTCCAACCTTTCACTGAGATTAGAATCTCATGTGACTGTTCAGGCTGTTGAGATAATAACAGGATGATTGTTGACATTCTGTAGTCAATCTGTAGAGAATCTCTGTTGATGGAGTTTTTTCAGTTGTAATTCGAGTTCTAGAACTCTTCATCTCTTCTTCTTCATCTCAAATTTCATCTTGAGATGTTTCATCTGTTGATCTGATATTGCCTTGTCTGAACAGTAGACACCTGAGTGTTCATTATTCTCATCAAGAGAGCCAGCTTCATCAAGCTGTTGAGTAGATCAGAGGGCCAGCCTGACTGTGTCAGAAGCTGTATTCAAATCAGCTTCAAATTGAGAGAGTGTTTCAGAGTGTTCATCAATGAAGCTTTCAAAGGCTTCAGAAGAATGTTCACTGACAGAGTGTGAGTGTGAAGAATCATCATCATCAACTGATTCAGTAAAAAGAACGCGAGATTGCAAATGTGTGTGTGAGCAGAATCATGTTGAATCCGTCATCTTGATATTTGTTTATTAAATTCTTGATATTCATTTATTGAATTCTTGTCAATATCATTCTCTTTTTTCTTGCTTTTTTTTTTTGCAATGTGATGTGTTTTCTGCAAGCCTCTTTTTTTTTAAGTGAGCAGTAGTATTATTAATCATCAAGATCTCAAATGCATCAATACTGATAGAATAAGATGTTTTTAACTCCTGATGAGCGTATCGAATGAAGCAGTAGTTAAAATAATGATTATATTGACAAGGAATCCCGAATTGGCAGCGATTTTTCGCAAAACAGGTCTCATAACCTGTGGAAGGTGTAAAGCTTGTGTGATTGAAAGGTTGCTAGCTTGTGAAAAGTTATATAATGGAAGAATTAGTAAGCCAGATCATGTGACCTGATAAAATCTCTGCAGTCTGATTCAGATTACTGATAATATAGTAATAAAGCTCTGAGATATCTGTGACTAAGCAGAAGTCTTCATAATAAGTACTAAATAAGATTAAGAGAACTGAATTAATGTTTATCAAGATCTTACTAAGTAATATAAGATAGAAGATCTGATATAATTGAATCTTAAGAATATATGAATTACATACTCATCTCATACACTGAATTACTATTATATCAAGTATAAAGTGATAGAAGTTCTAGACAGTTATAATTACTATCTTAACATACTATCAAAGATTTATAATATTTTTTATATAAGCTTACTTCACTGCACTGCTATTAATCTATTTTCTTCTCAACTGACTTCTGACTGACAGCTGTCAGAGATCATAGAAGAAGATAATAAACTTAAATAAGAGAGTAAAGATATTCTTGATAAAAGACTCTACAGCTACAGCTGATAATATTCTATGAAATAAATTAACTATAATTATCTAATCTAAACTCTGAGCTTTATATTATTTAAGATAGTAGCTCTTGACTAATGAGACCTATATATCTGTAACTCTATATCACTTTTGAAAAGAGAGAATTAATATGATGAGCTGTACTTAATTAATTATATAGACTATTTCATTACACTTGACAGATTTCACTGAAAGCTTTAATTCTCAGTTATCAATTCTCAGCTGAAAAATTCATGAAATTTCTATTCTTTCACTCTGAAGTTTTATTATATACACATATAAATATTTACTCTGATCACTGATTCTTATACTTTCTCTTTCTTTTCTTCTCTAACATTTTTCACTTTTATATTATAAGATTTATATATTATACTGATCTATTTAATGTAAATCTCTTACACTATATATATAAGATTTTAATTTTATTTAAATTTTTTATATATGCAGAGAGTTTTATTTTCAGTTTTATAATTTTAATTATTTTTTTTATTATTTTAAATAAATTTCTTAAGAGATTCTGTATACTTTCTGATTTACATAACAGAGAAAATTAATATTTATATTAATTTAAAAAAAAAATTTCAGAAAATTTTTTATTAATTATATAATATTTTTTATTTCATAATTTATATTATTATTATATAATTCTGATAATAATTATCTTTTTTTTATTTTTTTAAGTAAAGAATGAATTTTTTTAAATTAATATTCACTGCTTTCTTTTCTTTCTTATATTTTATTATATTTATAAATATAATATTTATTTAAGTATAAAGTTTTTTCTCAATAATCAAAGTAGTATTAATTAAATACTTTTTTATTTATTGCTTTTTCATACACTTCTATTTTAAAATATTTAAGATTATTTTAATATAATAATTATAAATTACTTTATAAATATAATTATTATACTTCTAAGAAGTCTGCATTTCTTACTAGTTTTTAAACATACTATTAGATGTAATTCAAAAATTACTTAAGTTAGTATAAGATTATAAATATATACTGACTTTTTATATATAAAATAATAATAATTAAAGAGGCTGCTAGAGTCTCTTACATTTATAAGTATATTTAAAAATAGCTGTATTATTATTCAGCAGCCGCATATTCTTCTGAATTACAAAGAGAAATCATATTCTATTAATTAAATAATATATAAAAAAAACTATTCTTCTTGTAAATCTGTGAAATGTTTATAATTGTAAGAGACCTACACTGAATAGATTGATATAATATATAGATTTTATAATACAAAAGTGAAAAACATTAAAGAAGAAAAAAAGAGAAAGTACAGAAATCAGTAATCAGAGTGAATATTTATATATATATATAGTAAAGCTTCAGAGCAGAAGAATAGAAATTTCATATATATAATAATACTTCAAAGTGAAAGAATAGAAATTTCATGAATTTTTCAGCTGAGAATCAGTAACTGAGAATCAGAGCTTTCAGTAGAATCTATAAAGTGTAATAAAATAGTCTATATAATTGATTAGATATAGCTTATTATATTAACTCTCTCTGCCCTGATAGCTGAATGGTTAATGCGGCCACCTGGTAGCATCTTGGTGTGGGAAACCAAGGCGTGTGAGTTTGAAACCCGCAGGGGATACATTAAATCCGGAACTCAAGCACCTCAGGTTTCTAATAAATACAGAGGTGTACAAATCGCTTCAACAAATCACTCTATGTTTCTGGGATGAGAAGTTATTATCGCATGTATTTAATTGTCACTTCTTTGTATTTCCTATGTTCTTGTTATCTTGGTGTGGTCTTAACACCCGTATTTCCTTCTGTATAATCAACACTTGGCCTGTATTTCCCATCACGCAAGGACTCATTATAAGCTCCGCTTGCATATAAGTATAATGAAAGGATAATAATAATATTATTAATTAGCTCTCTCTTTTCAGAAGTGATATAGAGTTATAAGTATATAATTCTCATCAGTCAAGAGCTGCTGTTTCAGATAATACAGAGCTCAGAGTTCAGATCAGATAATTATAGTTAACTTAGTTTATAAAATATTATCAGTTACAGCTGCAGAGTCTCTTATCAAGAATATCTTCAATCTCTTATTCAAGTTCATTATCTTCTTCTATAATCTCTGACAGCTGTCAGTCAGAAGTCAGTTGAGAAGAAAACAGATTAATAATAGTGCAGTAAAGTAAGCTTATATAAAAGACATTATAAATCTCTGATAATATATTAAAATAGTAGTTATAACTGTCTAGAACTTCTATCACTTTATACTTAATATAATAGTGATTCAGTGTATAAGATAAGTATATAATCTATATATTCTTAAGATTCAATTACATCAGATCTTCTATCTTATATTACTCAGTGAAATCTTAGTGAATATTAATTCAATCTTCTTAATCTTATTTAGTACTCACTATAAAGACTTCTGCTCAGTTATAGATATCTCAGAGCTTTATTACTATATTATTAGTAATCTGAATCAGACTGTGAGAGTTCAGTGTGAATTGTATAATCTCTAGAAGATTTAACATCTTTATATAATAATTATATATAAGGAAGAATGAGCTTATATCTATTGAAATAGTATCTTGATCATTGATAGTGATCTCTGTATATAGAAGAAGATTATATTAATTATTCTATAAATAATTATAGAACTTATAAAGATAGTTTTTTATAGTCTGAATTATTTATTCTAATACATCATTGATCTCAGAGTGATAGATAGTTAATAAATAATATATAATTTTCAGAACTTGACAGATTCTTATTCAGAGAGTACTCATGAATTAATAACTCTGATTTAATACTATTATAAGAAATCTCACTTCTCGCGAATTCTTTATCTCTATTTCTATCTCTTATGTAATTAATAGAGTTAGCGGCTCTTGACTACATATAACTATATAGACTGAAGTTCATGAATACTATTTACAACTCAGCTTGAATACTATTATATATTTAATCTCTATATTTATCTTTCTACTGTGAATACTTCTAGTAGTTAACAGTACATATTATATCAAGCTGTAAACACCTGAATAATCATCTGTGAGTACTTATTCATATATTTCAAGCTCTGTCAGTCAGTAACTACTTATTATGACTGAAAAAACTAGAAACTTATATACTTTAATCTCTGTAAACTCTACTACAGACACTCAGAAGCAGTTATCTAAATTATTAATAATCTTTATAAAAGAAGTCTCAGAGAACTTATTAATTACTTATAAAATATTATTCTCTATATCTGTGACAGAGAAACACTCTGAACTTATAAATAAATTAATCTTAGTAAAGAATATTCTTGAGTATCTTTTATAAAATTAAGTTATTTTTTTATAAGAAATGTTTACTATCTGTAAACACTCTTAAACTGAGTCTCTAGACATAATCTTCAGAGATACTTATAAACTGAAAAGAAACTTTCTTAAGCTATAACTGCTTAAGATTATCTACTGAATCACAATCTATAAAAGCTTTTACAAGTTTGTATTTAAGATTAACTCACAAGCTTAGCTGTGTGATATGAAAGATAAAGAAGCTATTATCTATATAATAACAGATCTCTATTATACTGAAGTTAAGAACTGACTAAATTATTCAGAGAATGATTATAAGAGATTCTACTGATCTATTCTTAAGATCTATCTAGAGAATAAGTTAAGAAACTTTATAAGTTAGACAGAGAATATCTAAGCTGTAATTATTAATATTAGAAAAAGAGATGAGAAATCTGATAAAGACTACTCACAGTGCTTTATAAAATTATGATATAAATTAAGATCTGTGAAAACAGAGCTCTGAAACAAGATCTGAATAATAATATTTATAAAGAGACTGAATAAAGATATGTAGAATAAGCTTATTAAGTAAAACTCTAAGCTCTTAACTCTGAAGAAACTGATAACTCTTATTCACTACTTATAGATCACTGTGAGAGTCACAGATCTATGAAGAGTGAACTACTGACTAGTTCTGTAAGAATTAGAATAACAGAGAACAGATTTATCAGAGAAAGATGATAAGATATAGAGAGATTCATGTCTAACTATTAAGCAGAGAGAAAGAGCTTTATAAGTTTCTGTAAACAGAGTATATAATAGAGAGATTAAGAAAAAGAGTCTCTGCTTCATCTGCTTTAAACTAGAACATCTTTATATAAACTATCTAAATAAATCAAAATACAAATTTAAGAAGTTATGAACAGAGTCAGTAATAGCCTTCTTAAGAGTCTTGAAGCTGATATCTGAATCTGTTACTCTCTTAATGAAAATGTATACTTATAAGAAGAGATTACTTTGTAGTACTACTGCTCTGCAAGTATAAAAAGTATTAATAAATGCAGAATCTCAGGTCACTGTAGTGTCTCTAAAGCTTGTAAAGTGAATAAGCTAAGTGATGAAAACTGAGAATCTGCTCTTATAATAAGCAGAGTGTGAGAACTCAGATCTGAGAGCTGAGAAACTTATAAGAGTTATCTTTGAATTGCAAGATCTCTCTGAAACTTGAAGAAGATTTACAGAAACTGTGATTATCACAGACATTATAGATGATATATACTTAAGACTTGTATAACTTTAAAGACATAATCTGTATATAGCTGTCTATAAGTCAGATTTATACTTCTAATCAGTATTAGCAGATTCACTTATAAAGATAGAATCACTTAATACTATAGACTTGATTAGAGAAGACAAGCTCATCTATATAATAACTTTATAAATGTCTGAAAACTTTGTGATTATGAAAACTAAGCTTCAGATATCAGAGAAATATTAAAATCTTACAGAGATATTTAGTCTAGTTAAAACAGCTGAGCTTTCATCTCACTGTGAGAAGAATCTGATAATAAATTTAATAGAAGAATAGAAACTCTACTGAGAATCAATCTATAAGCTCTTTTATTATGAAACAGAGGTCTTGCAGACTTATATAAAGAAGTGTAAGAGGCCTACGTCAAATAGATCAGTATAATATTGATAGGTCTTATATAACAAAGATAAAAATGTTAGAGAAGGAAAGAAAGAGAAAGTGTGAGAATCAGCAATTGAGATGGATATTTATACGCGTATGTGATGGCGTACGCGGTGGAGCTTCGGGGCAGGAGAATATACACGCGTTTGTAGCAGCCGAGGATTGGTGATCAAGAATGGCTGAGAATCAGAGTGTACATGTTCAAGAATAAAGTGATTGAAATCTGTGAAGTGTAACAGAATAGTCTATATGATTTATCAGATACAGCTCATCACATTAGTCTCTTCTTTCAGAAGCAGTTCTCATCAGTCAAGAGCTGCTGTTTCAGATAATACAGAACTCAGAGTTCAGGTCAGTTAATCATAGTCAACTCATTTCATAAGATATTACTGGCTATAATCACAGAGTCTCTTATCAAGAATATTCTCAATCTCTCACTCAAGCTTATTATCTTCTTCTATGATGTCTGGTGACTATCAGTCAGAAGTCAGTTGAGAAGGAAATGAATCAGTGACAGTGTAACAGAGCAAGCTTGTATGAAATACATTATAAATCTCTGATGATATGTCAAGACAGTAGTTATAACTATCTAGAACTTCTATCACTTTATACTTAATATGATGATAATCTAGTGTACAAGATGAATATGTAATTCATATATTCTTAAGATTCAATTATATCAGATCTTCTATCTTATATTATTCAGTGAGATCTCAGTGAACATTAATTTGATTCTCTTGATCTTATTTCACAGTTGTCATGAAGACCTCTGCTCAATCAGAGACATCTCAGAGTTTTATTACTATATTATCAGCAATCTGAATTGAACTGCAGAGATCTGATATAAACTGTGTGATCTCTAGAAGATTCAACACTTTCATATAATATCTGTGTATAAGAAAGAACAGACTTATATCTGTTGAAACAGCATCTTAACTGTTGATAGCAATCTCTGCATGTAGAAGAAGGTCATATCAATTATCTTATAAGTAGTTACAGAACTTATGAAGATAATTCTTTATGATCTGAATTATCTGTTCTGATACATCATCAGTCTCAGAGTGATAGGCAGTTGATAGACAGTATATAATCTTGAGAACTTGACAGATTCTTATTCAGAGAGTACTTATGAATTAACAGCTCTGATCTGATACTATAGATCTTAGCAATTCATGCATCTGATAGAATAGACTCTGTAGAAAAGCTTCAGTGACTTGTTCAGTATTCATCTTATCACAAGATTTTAATATTATATCTTTGCTCAGTCAATTTACAATGATCAGAATGTTTCTACAACTCTTACTCTTAGATAGATTAACAGTGAAGTTAATTACTACATCTCATCAGATTCTATTGAGAATATTAAGTGATTTCAATAGATCTTTTCTACAGTTCTTTCATGAGATAATAGAAGAATAGTGATTGTAGTTTTAGATAAAGCATCTGATGCTGTTTAATATCTCAGATCAGTAGAACTCTCAGAAGATTATTCTATACAGTTGTTCACAGTCTGAATAACTGATTATACATGAATCATGCATCTCTTGCATTATTCAAGTGTGTAAGAGTTCAGAGTGAGAGACTCAGTGTCATTCACAGAATTATAGAGTGTTATTATCATTGATTGAATATTCTGAGATATTGATTCTTATACATAGTTCTGAGGAAAATCAGAGTGCTTCTTGATATACTGCTTTAATGAGAATCTGAAGAAGTTCATTCATCTAAGCTGCTGTATATCACAGTTCATTCAGTGTAGAGAAAGTGAAGATATCAATGACAGTTCTAACTGAAGAAGTATATATAGTGTCATGAACTGTTTCATCTTGATTAACTAGTATCTTCAGATTTAAGAGCCAGTGCTCTTGATTCATTCAGTGAGTATCTGTTACATCAGATGACATATCTTGCTCTTATTATAAGAGAGCATCTGTCATTAAGTTCTGACTACTAGAATGATAGTGTATTGTAAAATGAAAGCAGCCTAAGAACTCAGATTATTATATTTATCATTCAGTGAGTTTATAAGTAGTTATAAAGTATTTAAGATTCTTATGATCTGTGACTATCTTAAATTTGAAGACACTTCAGAGTTCAGAGTCTCATTCTTCTAAACAGTGTATAATTATGAGAAGTTTCTTATTATAGATCTCATAATTGCATTCAGCAGAACTCAGTTTCTTAGATATAAAGACACATAATTATAGAACATCTTTATCATTATATTACAATATCACTTCTTCTGTTACATAGTCAGAGAAATCAGCTTCAATAACTATCTTATAATTAGAATTGAATATTATTAGTAGAGAGATATTAATGAATATCTTCTTTATCTGTGTAAATGCAGCTTCAGTATTCACTGATTATTGAAATACTGTGTCTTTCTTAGTGAGTTCTGTAAGTGATCTTACAATATCTGAGAAGTTTCATATAAATCACTGATAGAAGTTAGTAAATCTGATAAAGCTTTATACATCTTTCACAGTGTGTGAGATCTCTCATTCAAGAATAGTAGAGATCTTCTCAGAATTCATTCAGATCTTCTTACCAGCTTCTATAATGAAATCTAAGTATTTAGTACTCTTGACTTCAAAATCACACTTGTCAATATCAATTAATAGTCTTATTTCTCATAGTCATTGTAATACTCTTTATACATACTCTTGATATTTCTTTCTGAATTCATTGATGAAGATGAGAATGTTATCTAGATAAGTAGATATAAATTCATTAAGAAAGTCTCAGAGTGTTCAGTTGATATACTTCTGAAATGTACTGAGAGTATTGATTAGTTCAAAGAATGTGACTACTCATTCAAAGAGATTATATCATGTTTGAAATACTGTAAGTCACTCATCTTCTTCAGCAATGCAGATCTTATGAAATGCAGTGATGACATCTAACTTTATAAATCATTAAGCTTATTCAATACAAGCTAGAGTCTCATTAATAAGAGATAAAGAATATCAGTCTTTCTTTCTTAATCTGTTTAATTCTTGATAATTCACACAGAACTGAAGTTCTTCACCTGATTTCTTTGTAAAGAGAATAGAGACTGTGATGAAAGAGTTGCTAATATATATGAATTCTTTATTCAATAGATCATTGAGTGTCTTTCAAAGAAGAAGAAGTTCATCTCAGAACATGTTATAAAGAGAGTCTTATAATAATTCAGAATTCTTATCATTCTTTTTCTCTAACTTGATACTGTGATTCACTTCAGAATCTCATAAGAGAGATATATTCATAATATTTTCTTGTCAGAAGACATCTAGATATTCATGATATTATTAAGAGAGTTTTATACAAGAATCTGTTATTATAATATAAGATAATTTTTCTAGAGTCTTTTTAATATCAGTCAGACTGATGAAATAGATTGATATATAATTCTGCTATCAGTGATTCTTTCAGTGACTTCTTTTTCTGAGTATTTTATAGATATTGACAGAGATCTGTGTCAGATCAATAGTCTTGTAAATATCATCTTTGTGAATTCTATCATTGTTAGAGAATATCAAGCTTCTGTTTTAAGCATTCAATAAGATGTCTTATTCAGATAGTCAGGCAAGTTCTAATATAAGATTGTAATCAAGATTATCAACTTTATATACATAGACATCTTCACATTGATATTCTCTCACATCTATGATCAGCTTCATCATGTAACAGGTACAAATGTCTTTTAAATTATCAAATTCTGCAAGAAGTCGAGGTTTTGATAAAGAGATATGCTGAAGATTATAATGTCTTATGACTGAAGATTTTATCATTATATAGTGACATAGACCGCTGTCTATCATGGCTTTCATATTATATATATTATCAATCACAGTAGATACAAGAATCACATTCATTATTATCTTCTCTTCAAATCATTGTCATTTGACCTCTTCAAGCTCCTGTTTGTGAATTTGAATAGAAGCTAATCTTTTCCCTGTTTTATCAGAGTATTCTCATAGTTATCTTCTGAATCTTTCTCTAATGTAACATGATTGATGCAGACAGACACTGATTCATTCTTTGAGTAAGAAGATACTGATCTTTCTCTCAAGTATGAAGACACATAGGTCAATCAGCAGTTGAAAGCAATATGTTCTGATCAGTTACAGTTAATGCACACTTTACATTGACATTGATCAGTGACTTTTTCAGAAGTGATCTCAGAGACTCAGAAGTCTGTCTGAACAGCAGAGACTCTTGCTTATGTATAGATATTTAAGTCTACTCAATTCATGACATCTGTATCATTGTTATTTCTCAGTGCAGGTATATGAGTCACTGAGATGTAACATCTTCTATCACTGTTCTGTATATTCTTAAGCTTAGTAAGATGATCATTCATTGTTCAGAGCTGTGTGCAGAAGTCTTTATAAGTCTGGTCTTTATCTACACTTATAAGAGCTTGTAAGAGTTTGAAAGTTAATGTCTTCTTAAGCATGCTAATCTTCATTCAATTCTCTCAAGATTGATTATCTACTTCTAGAATCTTGATGTTGAAGTCAGAGATAAATGTTATAAGAGAAATGTTTCTCTATCAGATACTCTGTAGTCAATCTAATACTTTCTATTACATGACAGTGTCTTGAAACAGAATATTAAGATATTTCATGATATTATTAGATATTCATAATACTGATTCATATGCTTTTATTCATGAATGAAACTTCTGTTTTATGTGATCTTTCAATTATTCATTGATATATCAATCTTGATTAATTAATAAACTGATGACATCTTCATCTACACTCAGTTTCATAAGCATTTCCATTCTTCATAATGAGTAGAGAGTGAGATTGAAAGCATTGAAATATATAGAAGCATCTAAGCATTCTTTCAGCACTTTTATATTCAATTCTGTAGATATTGAAATCACATGAGTTAGTTATTAAATCTCTTTGTATTAATATTGTTGAGTTATATGCATATTAACTATTTATTGTTATTGTAGTTTCAACATTGCTCAGAGTCACTGTAGCACTGCATCTATGCTTATATTTAAGAGTTCTTTCATATTATTGTTAGACATGATTATATTGTTTATTGAATGTATAATATCTGTGAAATTTGAAGAAGTGTAATTATATGAATATCTTATACATCTGAGTGTCAGAACTCTCAGATCTTTCACTAATATTCTCTTTATAGAATCTTATTGTGAGGTCAGAGTGACTGATAAGCAGCTTCTATCTAAGAACTCAGTGTCTATTTAACTGTTTCTCTGTTTCTTACACATTGTTATATGTTCAGATATCTCTTGATGAATAATTGTTTCTGATGAGAAGATAATGCATGAATAATTATTTCCTAATAAGAAGACAATGAATATTTTTATAGTGTAAGAGGCCTACATCAAATAGATCAGTATAATATTGATAGATCTTATATAACAAAGATAAAAATGTTAGAGAAGGAAAGAAAGAGAAAGTACAAGAATCAGTGATCAAGGTGAATATTTATACGTGTATGTGGTGGTGTATGCGGTGGAGCTTCGGGGCGGGAGAATATACGCGCGTTCATAGCGGCTGAGGATTGGTGATTGAGAATGGCTGAGAATCGGAGTGTACGCGTTCAAGAATGAAGTGGTTGGAATCTGTGAAGTGTAATGAAATAGTCTATATGATTGATCGGGCGCAGCCCGTCACAAGAAGAATTTAAAGAATGACTTTATCTAATCTTTACAGATCTCTGTGAGAGTCTCTGTGATATTTATAAAGAAGAAGAATAAAGATTTCAGACTATATATAAACTACTGTAATCTGAACTTCAAGACTACAAAGAGTTGCTATTCTCTATCTCTGATTGAGAATGTAATTAATTATCTCACAGAAGCTGTTATATTCATACAACTGAATATAATCAATATATATATATAACTATGAATATAATCTGAGAATAAATGAAAGACTGTTTTTAAAACTGCACTGAGATTATTTAAATATCTAGTAATATCTTTTAATTTAATTAATATCTCTATAATATTTCAGTCTTTTATTAATAAAATACATTATATATATCTGAATGTCTTTGTAATAATATATCTGAATGATATGATAATATACTCTGTGAAGAAAAAAGAACACACTGAGTATATATAAACTGTATTAAAGACTCTAGATGAGGCAGAACTGTATATTAAGCTTATAAAGTATAACTTCAGTGCTTATTAAATTAATATTCTAGAATATATAATCACTGCAGATGATATTCAGATGAAATCTTTGCAGATTATGACTATTCTATTATAATCAGAGTTAATTAATATTTATAAGATTCAGATCTTTCTAAGCTTTATGAATTTCTATAGATAATTTATCTTTGTATTTATAAGAATCTTCTTAACTCTTACAGATATACTGAAGAGTGAAAATAAGAAGAAGTTATTCTATAAATAAAGAATGAAAAGATTATTAAGATAAGAGAGTTATAAGATCTTTCTTACTTTAAAAGCTTATAAAATCTTTATAAGATTAAAACAGATATTTATAGATATAGTAATACTATTTTACTTTAATCTCTTACTTTTAATCAAATTGAAGATAGATATCTTCTTCTTTATAATTTCAGAAATAGTCTTATAACTATAGTTAAATAAGAACTGAGTTTTAGTGATCTTTTTCTTATAAAAGATGTAATCTATGAAGATTAACTATAATATTTATAATCAGAAGCTTCTTATAATAGTGAAATTCTTTCATCACTGATATCACTACTTTAAAAGTCTTATAACAGTAATTACTATTAGAACTAATTATAACAGCTTATAATAGTTTACTTCAATTAAGAAACTCTCAAAGTAGTAGATCTACTAAGCTCAGAGACTGAGTGAGTTCTGATTTAAGATAGAGTATATTAAGAAAACTAAGAACTCAGCAGATGAACTCTCTCACAGATCTGACTATATTAAGAAGATCAGAATAACAGATATAGAGAGACTAGAGAAGAGAGAAAAGCTTTATAAGATACTTAGACTGAGTGTTATAAAGAAATTGACTGAAGAGTCTTTTAATCTCTTATAAGAGAAGAAGAGAAAGAGAGAGAAGAAGTCTATATAATTACTCTCTATAACACTGAGAGTCAACACTCTGAGAATCTCTGTGAGAATTCTTGAAGAGAGTATCTATAATCTGAAGAGTTTATAAGCTTTGAGAAGTACTGTGAAAGATCTGATATAAGAGAAAATAGAGTATTATTATTATTATTATTCTTCAATTATAGATGTATATAGTCAGAGACTATAACATCTATCTGAGAACTTTTAGTTCTCAGGGTTTTTTCTATATCTATAAAGTTAACTAATATACATTCATCAATTTCAGATATGCAAAATCAGAAAATTTCAGCTCAGAATACAAAAACTGTTTACAAATTGCAGTATTTTAACATCTTCTGATTGTGGCGGGCTGCGCCCGATCAATCATATAGACTATTCCGTTACACTCCACAGATTCCTACCGCTCCGATTCTCAGTCGCCGATTCTCAGCTGAAAACCTAGAGAATTTCTATTCTTCCGCCCCGAAGCTTCACCGCGTATAAAAACCCCTATTCTTCCGCCCTGAAGTTCCACTGCATACACCACTGTGTATGTGTATAAATATTCACTTCAATCACTGATTTTCACACTTTCTCTTTCTTTCCTTTCTTAATGATTTTCACTTTGTTATATAAGATCTATAAATATTATACTGATCTATTCAGTGTAGGCCTCTTACACTTGAAAAATATTCAGTATCTTCTTATTAGAAATAATTACTCACTGAGATATCTGAATGTGTAATGATATGTAAGAAATAGAGAAACAGTTAAACAGTTAAATAGACACTGAGTTCTCAGATAGAAGCTTGCTTATCAGTCACTCTGACTCTGTAATAAAATCTTATGAAGAGAGTAAAATCTTATAAGAGAATATCAGTGAAAGACCTGAGAGTTCTGACATCTCAGATGTATGAGATATTTATATAATTACACTTTCACACATTCAACAATCAATATAATTATGTCTAACAATAATATAAGAGAACTCTTGAATATGAGCGTAGATGTAATATCACAGTGACTTCAAGCAATTTTGAAATTACAACAGCAACAGATAGCTGATATGCATGCAACTTAATAACTTCAATACAAGAAAATTCAATAATTAACTTAATAAGAAATTCATGTAATTTCAACATTTACAGAATCAAATACAAAAGCACTGAAAGAATACTTAAATACTTCTGCATATTTCAATACTTCTGATCTCACTCTCTACTCATCATGAAGAATGAAAATGCTTACAAAACTAAGTGTAGATGAAGATATCATCAGTTCACTAATTAATTAAGATTGATATATTAATGAATGATTGAAGAATTGCATGAAACAGAAGTTTCATTCATGAATGAAAGTATGTGAATCAGTATTGTGAATATCTGATAACATTATTAAATATCTTGATATTCTGTTCTGAGATACTGTCATGTAACAGAAAGTATTAGATTGATTACAGAGTATCTGACAGAGAAACACTTCTCTTATAACATTTATCTCTGACTTCAATATCAAGATTCTAGAAGCAGGTGATCAATCTTGAGAGAATTAAATGAAGATTAGCATGCTTAAGAAGATATTAACTTTCAAACTCTTACAGACTCTTGCAAGTGTAGATGAAGACCAGACTTATGAAGATTTCTGTATATAACTTCAGACATTGAATAACTATCTTATCAAGCTCAAGAGTATATAGAACAGTGACAGAAGATGTTACACTTATATATCTGAACTGAGAAATAACTCAGTCACTCATACATCTATGCTGAGAAATGACAACAATGATGCAGATGTCATGAATTGAGTAGACTTGAATATCTACACATAAGCAAGAGTCTTCACTGTCTGAACAGGCTTCTGAGTTCCCAGAATCACTTCTGAAGAAGTCATCAACTGATGTTAATAAGAAATGTGCATTAATTGTAATTAATCAGAACACATTGCTTTCAACTGCTGATCAGTCTATATATCTCCTTACTCAAGAGAAAGATCAGTATCTTCTTATTCAAAGAATGAATTAACATCTGTTTATATCAATCACATTGCATTGAAGAAAGATTTAAAAGACAACTATGAAGATACTCTGATAAAACAGAGAAAAGATTAGCTTCTATTCAAATTCACAAACAAAAGCTTGAAGAGGTCAGATGACAATGATTTAAAGAGAAAATGATAATAAATGCAATTCTTGTATCTACTGTGATTGATAATATGTATAATATGAAAGTCATGATAGACAGTGATCTATGTTATTATACAATAATTAAATCTTCAGCATATTCTCTTATCAAAACTCTGACTTCTTATAGAATTTGATAATTCAAAAGACATTCACATCTGTTACACGATGAAACTAAATATAGATGTCAGAGAATATCAATATGAAGATGTCTATACATATAAAGTTCATAATTTTGACTATAATCTTATACTAGAACTTATCTGACTATCTGAACAGAGTATCTTATTAAATGCTTAAAACAGGAGTTTAATATTCTCTAATAATAATAGAATTCATGAAGATAATATTTATAAGACTATGAATCTTACACAGATCTCTGTCAACACTTATAAAATACTCTGAAAAAGAAGTCATTAGTGAGACTGCTGACAAAGTCACTAACAGTAGAATTATATATCAATCTACTTCATCAGTCTGATCAATATTAAGAAAGCTCTAGAGAAGTTATCTTATACTATAATAACAGATTCTCATATAAAACTTTCTCAATAATATCACAAACATCTAGATATCTTTTAATAAGATAATATTATGAATATACTCTCTTTATAAGACTCAGAAGTAAATCACAGTATTAAGTTAGAAAAGAAGAATGATAAGAATCTCAAGTCATTATAAGATCTTCTTTATAATATGTTATAAGATAAACTTCTTCTTCTTCAGAAGACACTCAATGATCTATTGAATAAGAGATTCATATATATTAGTAACTCTTTCACTGCAGCTTCTATTCTCTTTACAAAGAAATCAGATAAAGAACTCTGATTCTGTGTGAACTATTGAGATCTGAACAGATTAATAAAGAAAGATTATTATCTCTTATCTCTTATTAATAAAATTCTAGCATGTATCAGATGAGCTCAATGATTTACAAAGCTAGATATTATTATCATGTTTTATAAGATTTATATTACTGAAGAAGATGAATGACTTACAGTATTCTGAACATGTTATAATCTCTTTAAATAAGTAGTTACACTCTTTGAACTGACTAATGCTCTCAGTATATTTCAGAAGTATATCAACTGAGCACTCTGAGATTTTCTTAATAAGTTTGTATCTGTATATCTAGATGACATTCTCATCTTCACTAATGAATTCAGAAAAGAATATTAAGAATATATGTGAAGAGTATTACAATGATTACAAGAGACAGAACTATCAATAGATATTAATAAGTATGATTTTAAAGTCAAGAGTATAAAATATCTCGGTTTTATCATAGAAGCTGATAAGAGAATTTGAATGAATTCTGAGAAGATCTCTGCTATTCTCAAGTGAGAAGCTTCATGTACTGTGAAAGATGTACAAAGCTTTATCAGATTTGCTAACTTCTATCAGTGATTCATACAAAACTTCTCAGATATTATAAAATCACTCATAGAACTCATTAAGAAGAATTCAGTATTTCAGTGATAAGCAGATGCTGAAGCTGTATTTACACAGATGAAGAAGATGTTCATTAATACTTCTCTACTAATAATATTCAATCCTGATTATAAGACAGTTGTTGAAGCTGATTTCTCTGACTATATCACAGAAGAAGCTATATTACAATATGATAATAAAGATGTCTTACAATTATACATCTTCATATCTAAGAAACTGAGTCTCACTGAATGCAATTATGAGATCTATGATAAGAAACTTCTCATAATTATACACTATCTAGAAGAATGAGACTCTGAACTCTGAAGTGTCTTCAAATTTGAGATAATCACAGATCATAAGAATCTCAAGTATTTCATAATCACTTACAAGCTTACTGAATGTCAGATGTGATGATCTGAGCTATTAAGCTGTTTTTATTTCACTATACACTATCATCTCAGCAGTAAGAACTTGATGACAGATGCTCTCTTATAATGAGAGTAAAATATGTCTTTTAATATAACAGACATCTGTTAAATGAACTGAGAACACTGACTCTTAGATC
This sequence comes from Blastomyces gilchristii SLH14081, assembly GCF_000003855.2. Taxonomy (NCBI): domain Eukaryota; kingdom Fungi; phylum Ascomycota; class Eurotiomycetes; order Onygenales; family Ajellomycetaceae; genus Blastomyces; species Blastomyces gilchristii. The sequence goes on along the minus strand of NW_003101676.1, from coordinate 1,145,633 downwards.
TGAAGATATTAGTTGATCAAGATGAAACAACTCATGATACTATACATACTTCTCTGATTAGAACACTCTCTCTCTGAACTGTCACTGACACTGATATTGATATCTCAACTTCTCTCACACTGAATGAACTGTGACATACAACAGTCTGAGCTGATGAACTTCTTCAAACTCTCACTGAAGTAGTATAATGACAAGTGTCTCAATTTCCTTCAGAACTATGTATAAAGACTGACATCTTAGAATATTTAATTGATAGCAATAATGCTCTATAATTCTGTAAATGATATTGAGTTTCTCAGTCTGAACCTCTATGCATCTGAATAATACAAGAGATGCATGATTCATATATAATCAGTCATTTAGATTGTGAATAACTGTATTAAATAATCTCTCAAGAATTCTACTGATCTGAGATATTGAACAGTATCAGATACTTTATCTGAAACTGCAATCATTATTTCTCTATTACTTTATGAAAGAATTGTAGAAAAGGCCTGCTGAAACTGCTCAATATCTCTGATAAAATCTGATAAGATGTGATAATTGACTTTGCAATTGATCTCTCTGAGAGCAAGAATTGTAGAAATATTCTGATTATTATGAATCAATTGAGTAAAGATATAATACTAGAATCTTTTGATAAGATGAATGCTGAATAAGTCACTGAAGTCTTTCTACAGAGTCTATTCTATTAAATATATGAATTGCTGAGATCTATAGTATCAGATGAGAGCTGTCAATTTATGAGTACTCTCTGAACAAGAATCTGTCAAGTTCTTAAGATTATACACTGTTTATCAACTGTCTATCACTCTGAGACTGATGATGTATCAGAATGAATAATTCAGATTATAAAGAATTATCTTCATAAGTTATATAATCACTTATAAGATAATTGACATGATCTTCTTCTACACACAGAGATTGCTATCAATGATTGAGATGCTGTTTCAACAGGTATAAGCCTGTTCTTCCTTACACACAGTTATTACATGAAAGTGTTAAATCTTTTAGAGATTATACAGTTCACACTGAATCTCTGCAGTTTAATTCAGATCACTGATAATATAGTAATAAAGCTCTGAGATGTCTGTGACTGAGTAGAAGCCTTTATGATAAGTGTTAAATAGAATCAAGAGAACTGAATCAATGTTTATCAAGATCTCACTGAGTAATATAAGATAGAAGATCTGATATGATTGAATCTTAAGAATATACAGATTACATACTCATCTCACACACTGAATTACTGTTATACAAAGTATAAAGTGATAGAAGTTCTAGACAGTCACAACTACTATCTTGATACATTATCAGAAATTCATAATGTCTTTCATATAAGCTTGCTCTGCTGTGCTGTTACTGATCTGTTCTCTTCTTAACTGACTTCTGACTAACAGCTGTCAGAGATCATAGAAGAAGATAACAAACTTGCATGAGAGATTGAAGATATTCTTGATAAGAGACTCTGCAGCTGCAGTCAATAATATCTTGTAAAATGAGTTGACTATAATCATCTGATCTGAACTCTGAGTTCTGTGTTATCTGAGATCACAGCTCTTGATCAATGAGAGCTACATACAATCAAGAAAGAAAGAGAGAGTTAATGTGATGAGCTGTATCTAATCAATTATATAGACTATTCTATTACACTTCACAGATTTCTACAGCTTCAATTCTCGGTCACTGATTCTCAGCTGAAAACCTATGAAATTTCTATTCTTTCACTCTGAAGCTTCACTGTGTATGAAAACTTCTATTCTTTCATCCCGAAGTTTCATCATGTACATCACTGTGTATACATATAAATATTCACTCTGATCACTGATTCTCACACTTTCTCTTTCTTTCCTTCTTTAATGTTTTTTACTTTGTTATATAAGACCTATAAATACTATACTGATCTATTCAGCGTAGGCCTCTTACACTGATATTTTGAAACCATTTGACAATATCATGATAAAGGAAAAGAGAACACAGTCTTAAAGATAGACACATTAAATAGATAGATAGAAAAGAATAGAAAGAAAAAGTAAAGTAAAGAGAGACTGTAATAAAACAAATTATTAAAAGATAGTATATAGCTGTTTTAACAGACTATATCTGATTAATTTCCTTCTCTTCATATTCAGATATTTCTGAATTTAGTCATTTTCTTGTAGCTGCTTGAGTTTCTGATAGAAAGTCTATTAAGTATTTAATTCCTGTCTCAGTTGAGAATAAAAATCTTATATTTAATTAATTTAGATCATACTTCTCTTTCAATCTGACTCTGAGACTATTGTATAATGCACAGTGCATTATAATATACTCAGAATTCTCATTTGTATTACAGAATGAGTATTCTATTGAATCAAATCTATCATCAAATCTTTGTATATAAGATTTGAAATAGTCATATTCTAGTTTCAGCTGTATTATAGATGAGAATATTTTCTTTTTGTATTTAATTGAACAAGATTTTCACTTGAGTTTTGTTTCAAATCTTGAATAATGTATACTCTTCTTTTATTTCTACTAGCTTTCATTTCACTTATCTAAATAAGATTCTTTTATCTTTCTCTTTATAAAAGACTAGAATATAATTTTTTGAATAGATCTGCTTAATTCTGAATTCTTTTTTACAGCTGAATCAGTCAATTCATTGTCATGAATATTCATATGAGCAGGAACTCAGTGTAGATGAATTATTAATTTTAATATTCTTCTCTTTTGAATTTTTAAAACAGAGTTTAAAATCACTTTAAGATTCATTTGATCATTATGAATCTGACTATTTCTAAGTCTTTTTAAAGCAGTTTGACTGTCAGAGAATATTCATACCTCTTTCAAACTATTTTCTCTTTTATGAGATTTTATTTCAATAAGTTTGAAAGCTTTCACTATTATAAATAGTTCAGTATCAAAGACTTCAGATTCACTGTCTAGATTTCAGAAATCTGAGATAAAATTGATATTATCTTTAGTATAAGCAATGTCTGTATCTAATTTATTCAAATTCTCATTTTTTAAGTTATCTGAATAAATCAGAATAGAGTCTTCTATATTAATTGTAGAAATTCTTTTCAAATGCTGTTCATATTCTTTCTCTTTAGATAGTTCACTTATTTATAAGTCTATAAGAGATTCAAGCTTTTCTCTTCAGAGAGATATCTTCTCATGATTAACTTTTTTAACATTTAAAGAGAAAAATTGATCTTTAATCAGTGAGTATAGTCTGTATAGTTGAGAAGGCATTTTCTTTGAAGAATTATTTTCATTTCAATCAAGAAATCTATTTCAATCTAGTTCATTTTCAGAGTTAATTGATGAAAATGACAAAGAGACTCTTTCTCTGATTTTATGATTTGAGCTCATCTTTATAACTCTCAGAGCATAGTTTATACAGGCCTTTTCAAATCTAATAGCAGGTGTGGCGGGCTGCGCCCGATCAATCATATAGACTATTCTGTTACACTCCGCAGATTCCAACCGCTTCATTCTCGAATGTGTACGCCCCGATTCTCGGCCATTCTCAATCACCGATCCTCGGCTGCTATGAACATGTATAGATTCTTCTGCTCTGAAGCTTCACTGCATACATCATCACATACATGTATAAATATTCACTTCAATCACTGATTCTCACACTTTCTCTTTCTTTTCCTTCTCTAACATTTTTCTCTTTGTTATATAAGACCTATCAATATAATACTGATCTATTCAGTGTAGGTCTCTTACACTAGAAAAACATTCATTATCTTCTTATTAGAAACAATTATTCACTGAGATATCTGAACATGTAACAATGTGTAAGAAATAGAGAAACAGTCAAACAGTTAAGTGAACACTGAGTTCTCAGATAGAAGCTTGCTCATCAGTTACTCTGACTCTGTAATAAGATCTTATAAAGAGAATATCAGCAAAAGAATCAAGAGTTCTGATCTCAGATGTATGAGATATTCATATAATTACATATCTAACAATTGATATAAACATGTCTAACAATAATATGAAACTCTTGAACACAAGCATAGATGTAATACCACAGTGACTCTGAGCAATGTTGAAATTATAAGAATAATAAATAGCTGATATGCATGCAACTTAACAACATCAATATGAAGAGATTCAACAATTATCACAACAAGAAACTCATGCAATTTCAATATCTACAGAATCAAATACAAAAGTGCTGAAAGAATGCTTAGATACTTCTGCTGTAAGAAATCCCGCTCCTCGCGGATTCTTTACCCCTATTCCTATCTCTCACATAATCAATAGGGCTAGCGGCCCTTGGCTACACACAACTATATAGACTGAAGTTCATGAATACTATTTATCACTCAGCTTAAATACTATTATACATTTAACCTCTACATTTTATCTTTCTACTGTGAATACTTCTAGTAGTTAACAGTACATATCATGTCAAGCTGCAAACATCTGAATAATCACCTGTAAGCACTTATTCTTACATTTCAAGCTCAGTCAGTCAGCAATCACTCATTATAACTGAAAGAACTAGAAACTCATGTGCTTCAACTCCTGTGAACTCTACTGCAGACACTCAGAAGCAGTCACCTGAACTATGAATAACTTCTGTGAAAGAAGTCTCAGAGAACTTATCAATCACTCACAGAATATCATTCTCTGCATCTGTGACAGAGAAACTCTTCAAACTCATGAATGAATCAATCTCAGTGAAGAATATTCTTGAGCATCTTTCACAGAATCAAGCTATTTTTCTATAAGAAATGCTTACTGTCTGTAAACACTCTCAAACTGAGTTTCTAGACATGATCTCTAGAGACACCTGCAAACTGAAAAGAAACTTTCTTAAGCTGTAATCACTTAAGGCCACTTATTGAATCACAATCTATAAAAGCTTTTACAAGTTTGTATTTGAAATTGACTCACAAGCCTGACTGTGTGATATGAAAGATGAAGAAGCTATCACCTATGTGATGACAGGTCTCTATTACACTGAAGTCAAGAACTGGCTGAATTATCTAGAGAATGATCATGAGAGATTCTGCTGGTTCATTCTCAAGACCTATCTAGAGAATAAGTTAAGAGACTTTATAAGCTGAACAGAGAATATCTGAACTGCAATCACTAACATTAGAAAAAGAGGTGAGAAATCTGATAAAGACTACTCACAGTGCTTCATGAAATTGTGATGTGAATTGAGACCTGTGAAAACAGGGTTCTGGAACAAGACCTGAATAATGATATTTATAAAGAAGCTGAATAAAGGCATGCAGAACAAGCTCATTGAGCAAGACTCTAAGCTCTTGACTCTGAAGAAACTGATGACTCTCATTCACTGTTTACAGATTACTGTGAGAGTCACAGACCTGCAGAGAGTGAATCATCAATCAGCTCTATAAGAGCCAGAACAACAGAGAACAGGTTTATCAGAAAAAGATGACAAGATACAGAGAGATTTGTGTCTGACTACTGAGCAAAGAGAAAGAGCTTCATAAGCTCTTATGAACAGAGTGTATAACAGAGAGATTAAGAAAAAGAGACTCTGCTTCATCTGTTCTAAATCAGAACATCTTCATGCAAACTGTTTGAACAAATCAAAATAGAAATTTAAGGAATTGCAGACAGAGATAGCAACAGCCTTCTTAAGAGTCTTGAAGCTGACATCTGAATCTGTTGCTCTCTCAATGAAAATGCTTACTTGTGAGAAGAGATTATATCACAGTGCTGCTGCCTTGCAAGCATGAGAAGTATTGATGAACTCAGAATCTCAGGTCACTGTAGTGTCTCTAAAGCTCACAGAGTGAATGAGCTGAAAGGTGAAGACTGAGAACCTGCTCTTGTAATAAACAGGGCATGAGAACTCAGACCTAAGAGCTGAGAGACTTGTAAGAGTTATCTTTGAATTACAAGATCTCTCTGAAACCTGGAGAAGATTTGCAGAAACTGTGATTATCACAGACATCACAGATAACATGTACTTGAGACTTGTATGACTTTAAAGACATAATTCACACATAGCTGTCTGTGAGTCAGGTTTATACTTTCAATCAGTGTTGACAGACTCACTCACAGAGATAGAATCAGTTAATGCTGCAGAGTTGATTAGAGAAGATAAGCTCATCTATATAATGACTTTATAAGTGTCTGAGAACCTTGTGATCATGGAAACTGAGCTTCAGATATCAGAGAAATACTGAGATCTCACAGAGATGTTCAGCTTAGCAAAGGCAGCTGAGCTTTCTTCTCACTATAAGAAGAATCTGATAATAGATTTGATAGAAGAGCAGAAACCCTTCTGAGAATCAATCTATAAGCTCTCTCATCATGAGACAGAGGTCTTATAAATCTATGTGAAGAAGAATCTGAAGAATGACTTTATCTGATCTTCACAGACCTCTGCAGAAGTCTCTGTAATATTTGTGAAGAAGAAGAATAAAGATCTCAGATTATGTGTAAACTACTACAACCTAAACTTCAAGATAACAAAGAGCTGCTACTCTCTGTCTCTGATTGAGAATATGATCAATCATCTCATGAAAGCTGTTATATTCACACAACTGAATGTGATCAATATATATACACAGCTGTGAATACAGTCTGAGAATGAATGAAAGACTGCCTTTAGAACTGCACTGAGATTGTTTAAATATCTAGTAATGTCTTTTGATCTGACTAATATCCCTGCAGCATTTCAGTCTTTTATCAATAAAACACTTCATACATATCTGAATATCTTTGTGATAATATATCTGAATGATGTGATAATGTACTTCATGAAGAAGGAAGAACACACTGAGCATGTATAAAGTATGTTAAAGATCTTAGATGAGGCAGAACTGTATATTAAGCTTATAAAGTACAACTTCAGTACTCACTGAATTAATTTCCTAGAATATATAATCACTGCAGATGATATTCAGATGAAATCTTCACAGATTGAGATTATTCTATTATAACTGAAGTTAACTAGTATTCATGAGATTCAGATCTTTCTAAGCTTTGTGAATTTCTATAGATGATTTATCTTTGCATTTATAAGAATCTTCTTAACTCTTACAGACATGCTGAAGAGTGAAAATAAGAAGAAGTCATTCTACAAATAGAGAATGAAAAGATTGTTAAGAAGAAAGAACTGTAAGAACTTTCTTATTTCAGAAGCTCATGAGGTCTTTGCAAGGTTGAAATAGATATTCATGAACATAGTAATGCTATTTCACTTTGATCTCTTACTCTTAACTAGATTGAAGACAGATATCTTCTTCTTTATAATTTCAGAAATAGTCTTATAACTACAGTTAAATAAGAACTGAGTTTCAGTGATCTTTTTCTCACAGAAGATGTAATCTGCAGAGATTAACTATAGCATTCATGATTAGAAGCTTCTTATAATAGTGAAATTCTTCTATCACTGATATTACTACTTTGAGAGCCTTGTGACAGTGATTACTGTTAGAACTGATTATAACAGCTTGTAACAGTTTACTTCAATTAAGAAACTCTCATAGTAGCAGATTTACTGAGCTCAGAGACTGAGTGAGTTCTGATTCAAGATAGAATATATTAAGAGAACTAAGAACTCAGCAGACAGATTCTCTTACAGATCAGACTATATTAAGAAGATTAGAATAACAGACACAGAGAGACTAGAAAAGATAGAAAAGCTTTATAAGATGCTCAGACTGAGTATTACAAAGAGATTGACTGAAGAGTCTCTTAATTCTCTATGAGAGAAGAGAAGAGAGAGAGAGAAGAAGTCTGTACAACTACTTCTTATAACACTGAGAGTTAATACTCTGAGAATCTCTGTGAGAATTCTTGAAGAGAGTATCTATAATCTGAAGAGTTTGTGAGCTTTGAGAAGCACTGTAGAAGACCTGATATAAGAGGAAACAGAGTATAAGTCTTCATAAGATCTTCTATTCAGATTGTCTGAACTGTAACTGAAAAATGAATATACTCAGTATATTCAGAAACTGCTCATAGCAGAGATCAATCCTGCAGAAATAAAGAATTAAAGAGACTTAAATAATCTCTTGTAAAGAGAGAATCAGATTTATGTGCCTGTAAATGAGTTTCTATATATAGAACTTATTAAAAGATATTATAACTCTTCTCTAGCAGGTCATTTTATAGATACTAGAACTCATGAGTTGCTTATAAGAAAATACTTCTGACTGAAGATGCAAGAACTTGTGAAGAAGAA
>NW_003101676.1:872779-1137192 GCF_000003855.2 Blastomyces gilchristii SLH14081 | reverse complement strand
TGCATGTGACCTGGTTGTATGAGTTGTCTGTAAACATTATCTCAGACAGAGAATTAATCTTTATAGAAGAGTTCTGATCTGATCTGATAACTATACTGAAGATCTCACAAGATCTAAGTATAGCTTTTCATTAACAGACAGATAGTCAGATAGAATATCTGATAAGTATATTGAAACAGTATCTGCAGTGCTTTATCAATTACAATTAGAATAACTGAGTGCATTGATTATTACTTATGAAGTTTATATACAACAACTCAAAGCATGTCAGCACAGGTAAAACCCTCTTTGAGATGCTCACTGAGACTCATTCACAGATAATCTTGATGAACCTGTGAGAGTACACTATAGAGTGTAGTGATGTCTGTGAATGAGCTGAGAGAATTCAGAATATCTAAGAGAAAGTCTGTAAATTCTTGAGAAAGGCTCAAGAGTATTAGAAGAGATACTATGACTTCAAGCATATTATAAAGAGTTTTAAGAAAGATGATAGAGTCTGACTAAGTCTAGAAAACATTATTATACAGAGATCTAGTAAGAAGCTGAATCTCTTACAGACAGAGTCTTGTAAGATTATGAAGAAAATTAGTTTACAGTTCTATAGATTAAAACTGTTATCTGAGTTGCAGATGTATAATGTTTTTCATGTCTCTTTGCTCTGTAAATATAAGAAATTCTCAGAAGAGAATTCTGTGACTTATCACTCTATTCATAAAGTACTAGAGAGTGAGAGAGAATATCAGGTTAAAGGAATTATTGACTCAGAGAAGTGAGATCATGAGCTCTGATTCAAGATTCAGTGATAAGAGTATTCTGACAAGATGAATGAGTTCACTTGAGAATCATTCAGACAGATAAGATATCTGCAGAAGCTGAGACATGACTTTTATACTGTGAATTCTGATAAGTCAGAATAGTGTGATCTTTGCTAAGAATCTGATTGTGATAAAGATATTAACACTGTCATTTGTGAACTCTAGTCTATAAGATGATAGATTTCTACTGAGATGAACAGTCTGCAGTGTACACAAGGAAAGAAGAAATCATATTCTTATTAAAGCTAAAAAACAAGAAAATAAACAGAGCTGTGAACACACTTGAAGACTAATAAAGAAAAAATAAAGAAAACTCAAACTCACATTCTCAATATCTGTAACACTCAATTCTCTCATAACTATTAATTTTCTTCTTCAAAGAAGTAGAGAGTATTATACCTGTGATACAGACAATTATTGCATTTAGTGTGAAGATCATCAGAAATGCACAGACTTCAGAGAAGTCAGACATCAGAGCATGTGCAGTTGCAGCAGAGTCTTGAGAGCTGGCTCTCTATGTATATAATCAGATATCTCTCACAAAGCTGTGTCTGCTTTCTCAGTTATACTGAAGTATTCAGCTCAGAAACAATTGAAATGTAGAGAGAGAGCTTATCTGTTCAGGTCAACTTCTGTTACAAATTCATGATATTCATATTACCTTAATTACTCAGATTTTGCAGGTACCCGGGAACTCATCTTCTATTGATAATGAGATTGTGAAAATGTGCTGTGATGTGAGGATCATTGATAGGAAACCTAGGCATATTCACATATGTCTGGTCAGAGATTGTGTGAGTAGAGAGAGAGTGATTGTAGACTCACAGAACTGCAGAAGACACTGACAACACTGAGAGCTTCATAAGAACTATCAGCTAGAGTCTGTAAGGAATTACTTGTAAGAAGACTTATAGTAAAGAAGAGAACTGCACTGCTTGAAGCCAGGAACTGGTCTGAGAAAGACAGAGGGTTGACTGCTGGCCTGAAGATCGGGTGTGATGACAGGGCTGAGAAGAGTGAAGACATAGTCATGGGTGACAGCGCCCCTGCTTCATCAGCCAGTAAAAAGTGATCAGAGAAGTTGTGGAAATGCTCATAAGAAGCTCAGTGATGATCAGACATCATTTGCAAAGAGATTGAAATTGAAAAAATTTTTATTCTTGAGAAGTTCTTGAATCAATATACAGATATTGTCAGAAACACTCTCTCTCTATTATCTGAGTGAAAATACTTTATGAATGAATGAGAATACTCACAGTTTATAAGAATAAGAGCTGTTACAGAAAAAGGAAAAAGAAGATGAAGTTTCACAGACAGATCTGGAATATTTATACTACTCTAGAGAGATTTGCTTACACTGTAAGTGATTCTGCAGAACAGTCAGATCACTCTAGTAAACAAGAGTGATTATGAATTACAGATCTGAATCTTTCTATATGACTATAAAGAGTGATTACAGACTGTGAATATCTTGATTCTACAATTCTACAGAGTTGATAAAAGAATGAAAAATTCCTCACAATTCTACAGTGTTAAAGAACAATGATTCACAAGAATGAGTGAAAGATTAACTCACAAATGTTTCTCTTTGATGAGAGTGATCTCACAGAAAGTGATTCATCTGCAAGATGAATCTGTGTGATGATTACATAAGAACCTTATAGAAATGATTGAGAGTCAACTGAAACTCTTCTATATGAAAGATGTAAGATGAATCTGTGTGATAGTTAGAGAAGAATCTGTAGGTCACAAAGAACCTTGCAGAATAAGAAACTGAGTGACAGACTCTTTTTCCTTTATAGTAACAAGGGATTTTTCCTCACTGAGGTTTTTATAGATGTGAAGAGTTTTTAGTGAGTATTACTGCAGTGCTGAGCTGATTCTATGAAGTCACTCAGTGAAAGGCTTTGTGAATAAAGCCTTAGAGAGAGAGAAGTATGTAAGAAATTTCACTTCTCATAGATTCTTTATCTCTATTTCTATCTCTCATGTAATCAATAGAGCTAGCGGCCCTTGACTACACACAACTATATAGACTGAAGTTCATGAATACTATTTATAACTCAGCTTGAATGCTATTATACATTTGACCTCTATATTTTATCTTTCTATCATGAATACTTCTAGTAGTTAACAGTACATATCACGCCAAGCTGCAAACACCCGAATAATCGCCTGCGAGCACTTATTCTTACATCTGCATATTTCAATACTTCTGATCTCACTCTCTACTCATTATGAAGAATGAAAATGCTTACAAAACTGAGTGTAGATGAAGATGTCATCAGTTCATTAATCAATCAAGATTGATATATCAATGAACAATTGAAGAATTGTGTAAAACAGAAGTTTCATTCATGAATAAAAGCATGTGAATCAGCATTGTGAATATCTGATAATATTATCAAACATCTTAATGTTCTGTTCTGAGACACTGTCATATAACAGAAAGTATTAGATTGATTACAGAGTACTTAACAGAGAAACACTTCTCTTATAATATTTATCTCTGACTTTGAAATCAAGAGTCTAGAAGCAGGTGATCAATCTTGAGAGAATCAAATGAAGATTAGTATACTTAAGAAGACATTAACTTTTGAACTCTTACAGGCTCTTATAAGTGTAGATAAAGACCAGACTTATGAAGATTTCTACACATTGCTCTGAACATTGAACAACTGTCTTATCAAGCTCAAGAGTATATAGAACAGTGACAGAAGATATTACATCTCAGTGACTTATACATCTGCACTAAAGAGGAGTAACAGTAATGATACAGATGTCATGAACTGAATAGACTTAAATATCTATACATAAGTAAGAGTTTCTGCTGTTTGAACAGGCTTCTGAGTTTCTGAAATCACTTCTGAAGAAGTTGCTGATTGATGTCAACATGAAGTATGCATTAACTGTAACTGATTAGAACATATCACTTTCAACTGCTGATCAACCTATGTGTCTTCACACTCAAGAGAAAGATCAGTGCCTCCTCATTCAAAGAATGAATCAACACCTGTTCACATCAATCACATTACATTAGAAGAAGATTTAGAAGATAACTATAAGAATACTCTGATGAAACAGGAAAAAGATTAGCTTCTATTCAAATTCATAAACAGGAGCTTGAAGAGGTTGAACAACAATGATTTAAAGAGAAAATGACAATGAATGCAATTCTTGTATCTACTGTGATTAATAACATGTATAATATAAAAGCTATGATAGACAGTGATCTATGCTACTATGCAATGATAAAATCTTCAGTTATAAGATATTATAATCTTCAGTGTATCTTCTTATCAAAACCTCAACTTCTCACAGAATTCAATGATTCAAAAGATGTTTGCATCTATTACATGATAAAACTAAACATAGATGTTAGAGAATATCAGTGTGAAGACATCTATATATATAAAGTTAATAACCTTGATTATAATCTGATGTTAGAACTTGTCTGACTATCTGAATAAGGTATCTTATTGAACACTTGAAACAGGAGTTTAATATTCTCTAATAATGATAGAATTCATGAAGATGATATTCATAAGACTATAAACCTGACACAGATCTCTGTCAACACTTATGAAATGCTCTGAAAAAGAAGTCATTAAAATCACTGACAGAGTCACTGACAAAGTTATCAATAGCAGAATCATGTATCAATCTATTTCATCAGTCTGATTAATATCAAGAAAGCTCTAGAAAAGTTATTCTGTACTACAATAACAGATTCTCACACAAAACTCTCTTAATAATATCATGAATACTTAGATATCTTTCAATAAGATAATATTATAAATATATCTTCTTTACAAGACTCAGGAGTGAATCACAGTATTAAGTTAGAAAAGAAGAATGATAAGAATCTCAAGTCACTGTGAGATTCTCTTTATAATATGTCTCAAGATGAACTCCTTCTTCTTCAGAAGACACTCAATAATCTGTTAGATAAGAAATTTATACATGTTAGCAACTCTTCTTCTACAGCTTCTATTCTCTTTATAAAGAAGTCAGATGAAGAACTCTGATTCTGTGTGAACTACTGAGGTCTGAACAGATTGACAAAGAAAGATTGATATCTCTTACATCTTATCAATGAAACTTTAGCACAGATCAGATGAGCTTAATAATTTACAAACCTAGATATTATCATCATATTTTATAAGATTTATATCATCAAAGAAGATGAATGACTTACAGCATTTCAAACATATTATAATCTCTTTGAATGAATAGTCACACTCTTTAGACTGACTAACATATCTAGTACATTTCAGAAGTATATTAACTGAGCACTCTGAGATTTTCTTAATGAGTTTGTATATACTTATCTAGATGACATTCTCATCTTCATTGATAAATTCAGAAAAGAGTATCAAGAGCATGTACAAAGAGTATTATAATAACTACAAGAAGCAGAACTATCAATTGATATTGATAAGTATAATTTTAAAGTTAAGAGTACTAAATACTTAGGTTTCATCATAGAAGCTGGTAAGAGAATTCAAATGAATTCTGAGAAGATCTCTGTCATTCTTAAATGAGAAGCTTCATGTACTGTGAAAGATGTATGAAGCTTCATTGAATTCACTAACTTCTATCAGTAATTTATATGAAACTTCTCAGATATTATGAGATCACTTACAGATCTTACTAAGAAAGACTCAGTATTTCAATGATCAGTAGATACTGAAGCTGCATTTACACAGATGAAGAAGATGTTCATTAATATCTCTCTGCTGATAACATTCAATTCTGATCATGAGACAGTTATTGAGGCTGATTTCTCTGACTATATGACAGAAGAAGTGATATTGTAATATAATGATGAAGATGTTCTATAATCATGTGTCTTCATGTCTAAGAAACTGAGTCCTGCTGAATGCAATTATAAGATCTATGACAAGAAACTTCTCATAACTGTACACTGTCTAGAAGAATGAGACTCTGAACTCTGAAGTATCTCTGAATTTGAGATAATCACAGATCATAAGAATCTCAAATACTTTATAACTATCTGTAAACTCATTAAATAACAGATATAATGATCTGAGTTCTTAAGCTGCTTTCATTTTACAATACACTACTGTCTCAGCAGCCAGAACTTAATGATAGATACTCTCTTATGATGAGAGTAAGATATATCTTCTAATGTAGCAGACACCTGTTGAATAAACTGAGAACACCAGCTTCTAGATTCAAAGATATTAGTTGATCAAGATAGAATAACTTATGACACTATACATACTTCTTTAATTAGAACACTTTCTCTCTGAACTGACACTGACACTGACACTGACACTGATATCTCAACTTCTTCTGAACCTACACTAGATGAATTATGACATGTAATAGCTCAAACTGATGAACTTCTTTAAGCACTTATCAAAGCAGTATATCAAGAAGCACTCTGATTCTTCTCAGAACTATATATAAAAACTGACATCTCAGAATGTTCAATCAATGATAATAACACTCTATAATTCTGTAAATGACACTGAGTCTCTCACTCTGAACTCTTACACACTCAGATAATGCAAGAGATGCATGATTCATGTATAACTGATTATTCAGGCTGTGAACAACTGTATGAAATGATCTCTCAAGAATTCTACTAGTCTGAGATATTAAACAGTATCAGATGCTTCATCTGAAACTGCAATTATTATTCTTCTATCATCTCATAAAAGAACTGTAGAAAAGATCTGCTGAAATCACTCAATATCTCTGATAGAATCTGACAAGATGTAGTAATTAACTTCACTATTGATCTCTCTGAGAGTAAGAGTTGTAGGAACATTCTGGTCATCATGAATCAATTGAGCAAAGATATAATATTGAAATCTTGTGATAAAATAAATACTGAATAAGTCACTGAAGCTTTTCTACAGAGCTCATTCTATCAGATGTATGAATTGCTGAGATCTATAGTATCAGATTGAGATCATCAATTCATGAGTACTCTCTAAATAAGAATCTGTCAAGTTCTCAAGATTATACACTGTCTGTCAACTGCCTATCACTCTGAGACTGATGATGTGTCAGAATGAACAATTCAGACTGTGAAGAATTATCTTCATAAGTTCTGTAACTACTTATAAGACAATTGGTATAACCTTCTTCTACATGCAGAGATCACTATCAATGATTGAGATGCTGTTTCAACAGATATAAGCTCATTCTTTCTCACACATAGATATCACATGAAAGTACTAAATCTTCTAGAAATCACACATTTCATATCAAACTCTCACAGTCTGATTCAGATTGCTGATAATATAGTAATGAAACTTCAAGACATCTGTGATTAAGCAGAAGCCTCTATGACAAGTACTAAACAGAATTAAGAAGATTGAATCAATATTCACTGAGACTCTGCTGAATAATATAAGATAGAAGATCTGATATGATTGAATCTTAAGAATATACAAATCATACATTCATCTTGTACACTGAATTATTACTATATCAAGTATAAAGTGATAGAAGTTCTAGATAGTCACAACTACTGTCTTGACATATTATCAGAGATTTATAATGTCTTTCATAGAAGCTTGCTCTGCTGCACTGTCACTGATCTGTTCTCTTCTTAACTGACTTTCAACTGACAGCCGCCAGGCATCATAGAAGAAGATAATGAGCTTGAGTGAGAGATTGAGAATATTCTTAATAAGAGACTTCACAGCCGCAGCTGACAATATCTTGTGAAATGAGTCAGATATGATCATCTGATCTGAACTCTAAGTTCTGTATTATCTGAAACAGAGGCTCTTGACTGATGGAAACTGCTTTTAAAAAGAGAAGACTAATGTGACAGGCTGCACCTGATCAATTATATAGACTATTCTGTTACACTTCACAGATTTCAATCACTTTATTCTTGAACATATACACTCTGATTCTCAGTCATTCTCAATCACTGATTCTCAGTTATTATAAACATGTATAGATTCTTCTTCTTTAAAGCTTCACTGCATACATCATCACATACATGTATAAATATTCACTTCAATTGCTGATTCTCACACTTTCTCTTTCTTTTCCTTCTCTAATGTTTTTCTCTTTGTTATATAAGACCTATCAATATAATACTGATCTATTCGGCGTAGGCCTCTTACAGCAGAAGAGAGAATTAAAGCTTCAATTTTCATTGCTTTAATAGAAGATGATTTGAATGCTCTCAGAATTCTTCTCAAAGCTCTGTTTTACAGACTTTGAAAAAGTTCAGTGAAATTTTCTTGATTATTCTATTAAACTTAAACTTCATAATCAGCTATTGAGATAATACAGACTATATATAACTATCTTATAATCTGAAAGAATAGATCTCTCTCTGTATTTAATAGTCTAATTATATTATTTAATAGTCTTTCTGCCTTGATAGTTCTTTATTGAATATAATATTTAAAATTCAACTTGGAGTTTAATCATACTTCTAATTATTTGACATTTAAACTGGGTTTAATCTCTCTATTTAAAAGAGTTAGACATAGTTCTTTCTCATTGAATCTAGAAAAGAAATGAATTAACTCAGTTTTATTCATATTAAATTGAATTTGATTGATATCTGCTCTAATAAAGATTTTCTTTACTACTTTTTTAATCACTTTCAAATTCTCTCTGATTGTTTTTAAGCTGTAGACTAGATCAATATCATTTATATAACTCAGAGATCACACTATTTTCATATCTCTATTTTTGAATAGATATGCAGTGTTATTATTATTATTATTATTCTTCCATTATACTCATATGCAAGCGGAGCTTATGATGAGTCCTTGCGTGATGTTAAATACAGGTCAAGTGTTGGTTATACAGGAGGAAATACAGGTGTTGAGACCACGCCAAGATAACAAGAACATAGGAAAATACAAAGGAGTGACAATTAAATACATGCGATAATAACTTCCCAGCCCAGGAACATAGAGCGATTCATTGGAGCGATTTGTACACCTCTGTATTTATTAGGAACCTGAGGTGCTTGAGTTCCGGATTTAATGCATTCCCTGCGGGTTTCAAACCCACGCGCCTTGGTTTCCCACGCCAAGGTGCTACCGGGTGGCCGCATTAACCATTCAGCCACCGGGGCAGATATGCAGTGTATATTGCAAATAAAATGAGTGAGATTGAGAATTCTTACAGTACTTCTATTTTTATCTCAGTCTTATCTTATTTTATTTCATCAAAGAATAGTTATATAATTCTTTTAGATATAAATCAGTTAACTCATTTTATTAAAGAAAGTGACAGTTTTAACATCTTCAAAGTCTGAATTAACTTTGACTTTGAAACATAATCAAATGCTTCTTTTATATCAATAAAAACTGCAGTTGAGACCAGATCTTCATACTTTGCTATTTAAATATCATGAATAACTGAGAGAACAGTGTTAATTACAGAACATTGCTTTCTATCTCTCATTTATTCACTGAATAACAGAGAATTATTAATAGAGCTTATAAAAGATAGTTAAGTAGCTATTATCTTTTCTAAAATCTTTTCTAGACAGTTCAATAGAGATATTACTCTATATAACTTAGAAATTAAAGATTTTCTACTAGGTTTTATAAGAATCACTTCAGTGACTTCTCTTCAGTATTTAGAATGATATTCATTTTTCAAGAGATTGAAAAAGAGCTTAAAATATTCATTCTTTAAGTAGAAGTATGTATTTTGAATAATCAAGTGATTGATTAAATCAGGCTCTGCAGCAGTTTTAACTGAACTTGAGAAGATAGCTAACTCTAATTCATCTTATATAAGCTCAGATCATTCTCAGTTATTTTCATTAATATAGTTATGAAGTGATATATTCTCTTTCTCTGAATCTGAATCTGATGAGTTTTGAAAGAGAATTCTCATGAAAGCTTGACATTTTTTCTCAAAAGAATTTACTGTATATAATTCATTCTGAAACTCATATTCTAAGGCTGAAAGTTTTGCTACACTTCTTATTTTAATATAGTTAAAAGCTTTAAAAACCTTCTTTTCTTATGCTTCTTTAAGAAATTTATTCCAGCAGTCTGTTTTAGCACTTTTAATATCAGAAAAATATTTATTTCTGACAGTTTTAAACTCTTTATCAGATATTACATTATTCTTTCAATCTTTTCTAGCAGTAGCTAATTATTTTCTTTTAGATATGATATTCTCATTTCATCAAGATTTGAAATACTTAGAAGACTTTCTCTTTGAAATATTATCTCTAACACTTGTTAGAATAATAGATGTAATGAGCTTCACTCTATTCTTAAGTATTTTATTTGAGATATCTTGACTGAGATTTCAATATAGCTCACTCTGCTTTTCAGATTTTAACAGTTTTATACTTTATTCAACTGCTTTTCAATCAGCTTTTTCAAAGTTAAACTGATTAGAGAGAAGAGAGTTTTCACTCATTTATTTTTCACTCAGTTCAATATTAAATTGAATAATCTCATGATCTGATTCTGATGTCTCATTTAAATTAATAAACCAGTTTACAAGTTCTTTTTTCATTAGATTTTATGATATAAGAATTAGATCTATAATAGATTTCTGTTTTATATGTTTTCTAAAGAATGTTTGTTGATCAGACTTGTTAACTATATCTATTAAATACTCAAAGATTTATTTAATCAGATTATCTGCTCTTATTGCTCTTTTACATTCTGAATTTTATCAGAGATGATGTGTATTGAAATCTTCTGCAATTATAGAGTTTCTTAATAGAGTTATATTCAGAAATCCTCTATTAATTATTTAGATATTATTATTTTTCTTAAATAACTTTTTATTATAGATATTTATAAGCTGTATAGTATCAAACTCATTCTCTTTATCTATAATATCACTCATCAGAATATCAGAGTCAGACATAATATTAAATCTTAGATTAAATTAATATCTTGATCTCTTTCTTTCATAGATCACTACTCTTGACTTTATCTCAGACTTTTGAGATAGAAAGCAGTAGTAGCTTGAATGAGAAATAATGTATTTTTACTCAGTATTAAAATTTGATTTCTGAAGCAGTAAAAAATTAACTTTTTATTCAAATATAATTTGAAGATAAGAATAAATACAATTTGAGTTTCTATTCACATTATTTTGAATAAATGTGATTTTTGAAGAGTTTTTAAACTTTTTTTATTATTTTTATTATATATTCATACTAAAAGAGAGTAGAGATAGAGTAGAATCTAATCACTATTATCAGATAGTAGATTATAACTATTTTGAAAAGTAGAAATCTCAACTGCTTGTATTATATTCAGTTTATTATCAGAGTCATTTCTCAATTCTCTAATCTTAACAGAAGTTTGAGAATTCAAATTCTGTTTACATTTAGCTGAAGAATTAAAGTTTGAAGATTTAGATAGTTAAGAGTTTCTTCTTTTTGAGCTTATAGTTGTAGATTTACTGATTTGACTATTCTCTTCAGTTCTAGATTTACTTTAAGCTTCATCTTTTCTTCAGTTCTTTTGAGTTCTTGAAGTAAATATACATTCTTTTAAGCTAGATGCATGTTTTTCTTTGCAATTAAAGCATTTAAGCAGAGTATATTAACATATTTCATCTCTTTTCAAGTATGTTTCACATTTATGCTCACTAGTTTTGTGATCTCTAGCACAGAATGCACATTTTAAGTCTTTAAAACAAGAGATTGTAAAGTGTTCATATCTTTGACAGTTTGAATACTGTGTTTGAGCTTTGAGATTCATTCTTAAGCCTTTGTATTTATAAACTCTCATTTTCAAATCTGCTACTCTTACTTCAGAGATCTTTGACTATTTAAGTGTTTTTATATATACTTATTATTATTATTATTATTCTTTCATTATACTTATATGCAGCGGAGCTTATAATGAGTCCTTGCGTGATGTTAAATACAGGTTAAGTGTTGGTTATACAGGAGGAAATACAGGTGTTATTATTATTATTATTCTTTCATTATACTCATATGCAAGCGGGAGCTTATGATGAGTCCTTGCGTGATGTTAAAATACAGGGTCAAGTGTTGGTTATACAGGAGGAAATACAGGTGTTGAGACCACGCCAAGATAACAAGAACATAGGAAAATACAAAGGAGGGACAATTAGATACATGCAATAATAAACTTCCAGCCCAGGAACATAGAGCGATTCATTGAAGTGATTTGTACACCTCTGTATTTATTAGGAACCTGAGGTGCTTGAGTTCCGGATTTAATGTATTCTCTGCAGGTTTTGAACCCACACACCTTGGTTTCTCACACCAAGGTGCTACTGAGTGGCCGCATTAATCATTCAGCCACTGGGGCTTTTTATATATACTAGAACAGAGGCATTTCTTCTACTTTATCTGAACTTAATTGAATTTAGTCATACAGGCTCTTTTCTTAGTTGAATAGAGTTGTATTCTTCTAATTCATTTTTGAGAAGTAGCATTTCTTCTTCACAGTCAAAAATTTCAACTGAAATATTATGAAGAATGAATTTGTCTCACTTTTCATCTCTCTTAGATAGAATTATTGTGTTTAACAAAGATTCTACTACTGATTTTCAGAGATTCTCATTCTAAATAAGAAATTCTGCACTGAATTCAGGCATTGTAGTCAGAATAATAAAGTTTTTAAAGAAGAATGACTCAATTGAAGCTATAACTGATTTTTAAACTTTAATATCAGTCATTAACTGAGAAAAGAACTGCTGATTGATTTCATTTCTAATTCTGAAAATAAGATTTGAGTTTAGCTTATTTCTCTGTAAGATGTTCTGATTTAAGACTTTGAGAATAAGTCTTCTATTTCTGAAGATTTGAAAGTTTTTCTCTTTTTGCATTTTTTTCTTCACTTTTCTATCAACAGAAGTATCAGCAGTATTCTTCTCAGTTTTCTCAGAATTTTGAGCAGGTTTTGAGATAGCAGATTTAGAGATAGCAGGTTTAGAGATAGCAGATTCAGCTGCTTGAGCATATATTTTCTTCTGATTTAAAGAAGAAGAAGAAGTAGAACAAGAAGAAGAGTAAACTGAAGAGTCAGTGATTGTACTAGGAATTTTCAATGTTTTTAGAACTGTGTTTAAAATTTCAAGTTTGAACTTGATCACTTTCTGTAGTTGTCTAGTCTGAGTATGAAGAATTAACAGAACTTCTTTATTCATCTCACTCAGACACTGCTTTTCAAGAATCTTACTTGCTTTTTCAAGTTTCTGTATTTTAAGAACTTATTATTTCTCTATTTCTTCTTTCTTTCTTCTCTTCAGAATTTCAATCTCAGAAATAGTATTTGAGAAAGCATCTTTTTTCACATTAACTGAGTGTACTTTTAAACTCATTGTTCTTACTCAATAAAAAGTTGATCAGACTGATTTAATTGAGATATTTATTAAACTCTTTTGAATTGAAAAGTTAGTCAGACTGTTTTAATTAAGAGATTTCTAAGTTTATTTTCAATTGAAAAGTTGATCAAACTGTTTCAAAAGAAGAATAAAAGACTTTTATATATAAAACACCTGATTTTTTTCACACTAGTTCAGTAACTAGGTTAGATTTTTGAAAAGAATCTAATAAACTAAAATTGATTTTTTAAGATAAATTAATAAAATCTTTACAATCTCTCTCTTGAAATATAGTGAGAAAAAGTATGATATTAATTAATAATAAATCAGATGATATAACAGTTTTTGAGAGAAAAACTGACAAAAAATAAATCAATTTTTTGCAGAGAAATTGATTAAAACTATTCAATTTTATTCTAAATCATTCAATTCTTCTCACATAACAAGTATGCAACTCAAATCAGTTGATAAAGAGTGTAAAAAAGAATTAAGTATTAATAAAAGTTTTTCAGTCACTGAAAAAGTAATTCTTACTTAAAAGAATATAAAATTATGATAGAAAATAACTCTGTTTTTAATTCTTTGTAAGAATATTGTATAAAATCCAGAGAAAACCATCTTGCTTTTTCAAGAGAAGTAAAAAACTATTTCTAAGATCTTTTTTTTTTTTTTGTATTAACTGCTGCAGAAGAATGAGATAGAAACTGCTAAGATATACACTACTGTATACTTTCTATCAAGACTTTCTCTCTTCAGAGTCTTAATATTATAGAGAATATAAGTCTGTTTCTATATAATAATATAAATATTGCCAGCAGAATGTAGAGAAACTGGTTATTTATATCTCAAAATAGAAGACTTTGTATGGCCTGATCTTACACAAGATGAATTAGAGTCAGCTATCTTCTCAAGTTCTGTTAAAACTGCTGCAGGGCCTGATTCAATTAATCACTTGATTATTCAAAATACATATTCCTACTTAAAGAATGAATATTTTGAGCTCTTTTTCAATCTCTTGAAAAATGGATATCATTCTGAATCCTGGAGAGAAGCCACTGGAGTGATTCTTGCAAAACCTAATAGAAAAACTTCAATTCCTAAGTCATATAGAGTAATATCTCTATTAAACTGTCTAGAAAAGGGTTTGAAAAAGATAATAGCTACTCAACTATCTTTTATAAGCTCTATTAATAACTCTCTTTTATTCAGTGAATAAATGAGAGGTAGAAAACAATGTTCTGCAATTGACACTGTTCTCTCAGTTGTTCATGATATTCAAATAGCAAAGCATGAAGGTCTGGTCTCAACTGCAGTTTTTATTAACATAAAAGAAGCATTTGATCATATTTCAAAGTCAAAGTTAATTCAGACTTTGAAGATGTTAAAACTGCCACTTTCTCTAATAAAATGAGTTAACTGTTTTATGTCTAAAAGAATCATACAACTTTTCTTTGATGGAATGAAACAAGACAAGACTGAGATAAAAATAGAAGTGCTGCAAGAATCTTCAATCTCACTCATTTTATTTGCAATATACACTGCATATCTATTCAAAGATAGAAATATGAAAATAGTGCAATCTTCAAGTTATGTAGATGATATTGATCTAGTCTACAGCTCAAAAATTATCAAAGAGAATTTGAAAGTGATTGAAAAAGCTGCAAAGGAAATCCTTGTCAGAGCAGATATCAATCAAATTCAATTTGATATAGATAAAACTGAGTTAATTCATTTCTTTTCTAGATTCAATGAGAAAGAACTATCTCTAACTCTTTTAAATAAAGAGATTAAACCTAGTTTAAATGTCAAATGATTAGGAGTATGATTAAACTCCAAGTTGAATTTTAAATATCATATTCAACAAAGAACTGTCAAGGCAGAAAGACTATTGAACAACATTATCAGACTATCAAATACAGAGAGAGATCTATTCTTTCAGGCTATGAGATAGTTATATATAGCCTGTATTACCTCAGTAGCTGATTATGAAGTTCAAGTTTGATGAAATAATCAAGGAAATTTCACTGAACTCTTTCAAAGTCTGCAAAACAGAGCTTTGAGAAGAATTCTAAGAGCATTCAAATCATCTTCTATTAAAGCAATGGAAATTGAAGCTTCAATTCCCTCTCCTGCTATTAGATTTGAAAAGGCCTGTATGAACTATGCTCTGAGAGTTATAAAGATGAGCTCAAATCATATAATCAGAGAAAGAGTCTCTTTCTCATTTTCATCAGTTAACTCTGGAAATGAACTGAATTGAAATAGATTTCTTGATTGAAATGAAAATAATTCTTTAAAGAAAATGCCTTCTCAACTGTACAGACTATGCTCACTGATTAAAAATCAATTTTCTTCTTTAAATGTTGAAAAAGTTGATCATGAGAAGTTATCTCTCTGAAGAGAAAAGCTTGAATCTCTCATAGACTTGCAAATAAGTGAACTATCTAAAGAGAAAGAATATGAACAGCATTTGAAGAGAATTTCTACAATCAATATAAAAGACTCTATTCTGATTTATTCAGATGACTCAAAAAATGAGAATTTGAATAGATTAGATGTAGGCATTGCTTATACTGAAGATAATATTAATTTTATCTCAGATTTCTGAAATTTAGGCTGTGAATCTGAAGTCTTTGATGCTGAACTATTTGCAATAGTGAAAGCTTTCAAACTTATTAACATAAAATCTCATAAAAGAGAAAATAGTTTGAAAGAGACATGACTATTCTCTGATAGTCAAGCTGCTTTAAAAAGACTTAGAAATAGTCAGATTCATAATGATCAAATGAATCTTGAACTGATTTTAAACTTCATTTTAAAAATTCAAAAGAGAAGAATATCAAAGCTGATAATTCATCTGCACTGAGTTCCTGCTCATATGAATATTCATGATAATGAATTGACTGATTCAGCTGTAAAAAAGAATTCAGAATTAAGCAGATCTATTTAAAAAATTATATTCTAGTCTTTTATAAAGAGAAAGATAAAAGAATCTTATTTAGACAAGTGAAATGAAAGCTAGTAGAAATAAAAGAAGAGTATACATTATTCAAGATTTGAAACAAAACTCAAGTGAAAATCTTGTTTAATTAAATACAAAAAGAAAATATTCTCATCTATAATACAGCTGAAACTAGAACATGACTATTTCAAATCTTATATACAAAGATTTGATGATAGATTTGATTCAATAGAATGCTTATTCTGCAATGCAAATGAGAATTCTGAGTATATTGTAATGCACTGTGCATTATACAATAGTCTCAGAGTCAGATTGAAAGAGAAGTATAATCTAAATCAATTAAATATGAGATTCTTATTCTCAACTGAGACAGGAATTAAATACTTAATAGACTTTCTATCAGAAACTCAAGCAGCTACAAGAAAATGACTGAATTCAGAAATATCTGAATATGAAGAGGAGGAAATTGATCAGATATAGTCTGTTAAAACAGCTATATACTATCTTTCAATAATTTGTTTCATTACAGTCTCTCATTATTTTACTTTACTTTTTTCTTTCTATTCTTTTCTATCTATCTATTTACTGTGTCTATCTTTAAGACTGTGTTCTCTTTTCTTTTATCATGTTAAATAGTTTCAAAGTATCAGAAGATGTTAAAATACTGCAATTTGTAAACAGTTTTTATATTCTGAGCTGGAATTTTCTGATTTTGCATATCTAAAATTGGTGAATGTATAATAGTTAACTTTATAGATATAGGAATAACCCTGAGAACTTTTAGTTCTCAGGTAGATGTCATAGTCTCTGACTGCATACATCTATAATTGAAGAATAATAATAATAATAATAGAAGACTTTGTCAATGATTATATTAATATAGAGTTAATTCTCAAATTTAATAGAAATCTAGTATTGCTGTTCTCAATCTCTTACAGAATCTATTGAACATTGAGATATTAAAACTAGATTTAATATATCTCACTGTGCAGGGATCAAAGACTCAGTCGAACCTTGAAATATACTGAATTTATAGTTGTTAATATGCTGTTGACTTGTTCTGTTAACTCATTGTCTGCTGATTATGTATTAAATACTGTTACTGAGGTATCTTTTTGTATTATTCTGTCAGAAATGAGTCAGACTGAGAGAGACAGTATGAGAATGAGACTTAATGTTGATGTCTACATACACTGAAGACAGACAGAGTATTCACAGAGATTGCACTTCAGAGATGTTCATTGATTATATACTTGATATCATTACTGAGATATCTTTTTGTATTTTTCTACTGAGAATGAGTCAGATTGAGAAGGGTGATATGAGAGTGAGACTTAGTGTTGATGTTTTGAAACATCAAAGATGAACAGGGTTTTCACAGAGATCACTTCTCAGATATCTTCACAATTACAGATCAGAGATCTTCCAAAATCAAGAAGATTGATGCATATGACTAGGTCTCTTCACCTTACAATTTATATGGCAATTTGGCCCAGGGTTGTGGTGTGATAGGGGAGAACAGAGGATAATCCCACACAGGAGTTTCAAACAACATCTGGTTCACATTTGGCTGGATAACTCCACCACCACACGGGGTATGCGGTCGGCGATTGGGGTTAAAATTCTTGTATAATCGAGGACTTTTTGATGAATCTATCGGCGGGTTCTTATTCAAAAAATCGAGCGAGTTCGTGGTAAAGCGGTTTCTAATCGTGTCTTTGATTATAGTTTTGAGAAAATAGAGTATAAGTCTTTATAAAATCTTCTATTCAGATTGTCAGAACAGTAACTGAAGAATAAATATACTCAGTATATTCAGAAACTGCTTTTAATAGAAATCAATTCTGCAGAAATAAAGAATTGAAGAAACTTAAATAATCTCTTATAAAGAGAGAGCTGAATTTATATATCTATAAATAAGTTTCTATGTATAGAACTTATTAAAAGATATTATAACTCTTCTTTAGTGAGTCATTTTATAGATACTAGAACTTATAAGTTACTTATAAGAAAATACTTCTGACTGAAGATATAAGAGCTTGTGAAGAAGATAGTGAATTCTTATACTATTTATCAAAGTTTATAGATAGTATAATTCAGACTATATAAAGAACTTACTTCTCTACTCATCTCATAGAAATCTTAAGAATAGCTAGAAATGAATATTCTGATAAGTCTCTCTGAAAGTAAGAATATATATAATATCTACTTTAACAGTGTGCTGATAAAAGTAGATTACTTTATCAAGATAATACACTTTATACTCACTTAGAAGAACTTAAAGTGAAAGAATTAAACTTATATCTTTATTTATAATATAATTCAATTACATGAGTTGTCTGTGAATATTATCTCAGATAGAGAATTAATCTTTATAAGAGAGTTCTGATTTAATCTGATAACTATACTGAAGATCTTATAATATCTAAGCATGACTTTTCATTAATAGATAGATGATCAGATAGAATATCTGATAAGTATATTAAAATAGTATCTGCAGTGCTTTATTAATTATAATTAGAATGACTGAGTGTATTGATTATTACTCACAGAGTTTATATATAATAACTTAAAATATATTAGTATAGATAAAACTCTCTTTAAGATACTCACTGAGACTTATCTGTAAATAATCTTAATATACTTGTAAGAGTATACTATAGAGTGTGATAATATCTGTGAATAAACTGAGAGAATTTAGAATATCTAGAAGAAAGTCTGTGAATTCTTAAGAAAGACTCAAGAGTGTCAAAAGAGATACTATAACTTTAAGTATATTATAAAGAGTTTCAAGAAAGATGATAGAGTCTGACTGAGTCTGAAAAACATTATTATACAGAGATTTAGCAAGAAGCTGAATCTCTTATAAATAGAGTCTTATAAGATTATGAAGAAAGTTAGTTTATAGTTTTATAGATTGAAACTGTTATCTAAGTTACAGATATATAATATTTTTCATATCTCTTTACTTTATAAATATAAGAAATTCTTAGAAGAGAACTCTGTAACTCATCACTCTATTCACAAAGTATTAGAGAGTGAAAGAGAATATCAGATTAAAGAGATTATTAACTCAGAGAAGTGAGATTATAAGCTCTGATTTAAAATTTAGTGATAAAAGTATTCTGATAAGATAAATAAGTTCACTTAAGAATTATCTGAGTAGATAAGATATCTGTGAATTCTGATAAGTCAGAATAACACAGTCTTCACTAAGAATCTGATTGTGATAAAGATATTAACACTATTATTTATAAATTCTAGTCTATAAAGATGATGAGTTTCTACTGAAATGAACAGTTCACAGTATATATAAAGAGAAGAAGAAATCATGTTATTATTAAAGTTAAAAATAAAGAAAAATAAAAACAGAACTGTGAACATAATTTAGAGATTAATAAAGAAAAAATAAAGAAAATTTATATTTACATTTTCAACACTTATAATACTTAATCTTTCTATGATTATTAATTTTTCTCTTCAAAGAAGCAGAGAGTATTATATCTATGATACAGATAATTATTACATTTGATATAAAAACTGTCAGAAATGCACAGACTTTAAGAGAGTTAAATATCAGAGTATGTATAGTTGCAGCAGAGTCTTTGTAAGAATAAGTGCTCGCAGGCGATTATTCGGGTGTTTGCAGCTTGGCGTGATATGTACTATTAACTACTAGAAGTATTCATGATAGAAAGATAAAATATAGAGATTAAATATATAATAGCATTCAAGCTGAGTTGTAAATAGTATTTGTGAACTCCAGTCTATATAGTTGTGTGTAGTCAAGAGCTGCTAACTCTATTAATTATATAAGAGATAGAAATGAAGATAAAGAATCTGTAAGAAGTAAGATTTCTTATATACTCTTCTCTCTCTAAGACTTTGTCTGTAAAGCCTTTCACTGAGTGACTTTATAGAATCAGCTCAGCACTGCAGTGATACTCACTAAAAACTCTTTATATTTATAAAAAAAAACCTCAGTGAGAAAAAATCTCTTATTATTATAAAGAGAAAAGAGTCTGTCACTTAGTTTCTTATTCTATGAGATTCTTTATAATCTACAGATTCTTCTCTGACTACTACACAGATTCATCTTGCATCTTTCATACAGAAGAGTTTCAGTTAACTCTTAATCATTTTCATAAGATTCTTATGTGATTATTATATAGATTCATCTCACAGATAAATCACTCTCTGTAAGATTACTCTCATCAAAGAGAAGTATTTATGAGTTAATCTTTCATTCATTCTTATGAATCATTGTTCTTTAACACTGTAGAATTATGAGGAATTTTTTATTCTTTTATCAACTCTGTAGAATTGTAGAATCAAGATATCTGCAGTGTGTAATCACTCTTTGTAATTATATAGAAAGATTCAGATCTGTAATTCATAATCACTCTTTATTTATTAGAGTAATCTAACTGTTTTACAGAATCACTCATAGTGAAAGTAAATCTCTCTAGAGTAGTATAAATATCTCAGATCTGTTTATGAAATCTTTTCTTCTTTTCTCTTTTTTATAACAGCTCTTATTCTTATAAACTATGAGTATTCTCATTTATCTGTGAAGTGTTTTCATTCAAATGACAGAGAGAGAGTGTTTCTAATAATATTCATATATTGATTCAAGAACTTCTCAAGAATAAAATTTTTTTCAATTTTAATATCTTTATAAATAATATCTGACTGCTGTTAAGCTTCTTATGAGTGTCTCTGTGACTTCTCTGATTACTTTTTACTAGCTGATGAAGCAGAGACATTATTACTTATAACAGTGTCTTCACTCTCTTCAGCTCTGTCACTGTATCTGATCTTCAGGTCAGCAGTTAATCTTATACCTCTCTCAGATCAGTCTCTGACTTTAAGTAGTATAGTTCTACTCTTTGCTGTAAGTCTCTCTGTAAGTAATTTCTTACAGATTCTAGCTAATAGTTCTTATGAAGCTTCTGATATTATCAGTGTCTTCTGCAGTCTTATAGATCTAAAATGACTCTCTTTCTATCTGCACAATCTCTGATCAGGTATATGCAAATATGCCTAGGTTCTCTCTCAACAGTTCTCATACTGTGGTGCATTTTCATAATTTTATTATCAATAAAAGATGAATCTCTGAGTATCTGTAAAATCTGAGTAATCAAGACAATGTAAATGTCATGAATTTGTGACAGAAGTTAATCTGAGTAGATGAGCTCTCTCTTTACATCTTAATTGTTTCTGAGCTGAATACTTCAGTATAACTGAGAGAGTGAATACAGCTTTGTGAGAAGTATCTGATCACACACACAGATAATCAGTTCTTAAGATTCTGCTGCAACTGTGTATATTCTGATGTCTGACTTCTCTGAAGTCTGTGCATTTTCAGCAGTCTTCACATCAAATACAACAATTATCTGTATCACAGACATGATACTCTCTGCTTCTTTGAAGAGAGAAATTGATAGTTATAGAGAAATTAAGTGTTACAGATATTAAGAATATAAGTGTGAGTTTTCTTTGTTTTTTCTTTATTAATCTCTAAATTATGTTTGCAGATCTGTTTCTGTTTTCTTATTTTTTAACTTTAATAAGAATATGATTTCTTCTTTTCTTTTTATATGCTGTGAACTGTTTATCTCAGTAGAAACTTATTATCTTATACACTAGAGTTTACAAATGATAGTGTTAATATCTTTATTATAATCAGATTCTTAGTGAAGACTGCATTATTCTGACTTATCAGAATTCACAGTATAAAAGTTATATCTCAGCTTTTACAGATATCTTATCTACTCAGATAATTCTCAAGTGAACTTATTCATCTTATCAGAATATTCTTGTCACTGAATCTTGAATCAGAGCTTATAATCTCACTTTTCTGAGTTAATAATTTCTTTAATCTGATATTCTCTTTCACTCTTCAGTGCTTTATAAATAGAGTGATGAGTTATAGAGTTCTCTTCTAAGAATTTCTTATATTCACAGAGTAAAGAGATATGAAAAACATTGTATATTTACAACTCAGATAACAGTTATAATCTGTAGAACTGTAAGCTAACTTTCTTCATAATCTTATAAGACTCTGTCTGTAAGAGATTCAGCTTCTTACTAGATCTCTATATAATAATGTTTTCTAGACTTAGTCAGACTCTATCATCTTTCTTAAAACTCTTTATAATATACTTGAAGTCATAGTAATTCTTCTGATACTCTTAAGTCTTTCTCAAGAATTTGTGAGCTTTCTCTCAAATATTCTGAATTCTCTCAGCCTGTTCACAGACATCATCACACTCTATAGTGTACTCTCACAGATTTATCAAGATTATTCACTGATAAGTCTCAGTGAGTATTTCAAAGAGAGTTTTATCTGTGCTGATATACTTTGAGTTATTGTATACAAACTCTGTAAGTAATAATTAATATACTCAGTTATTCTGATTATAATTAACAAAGCACTGCAGATACTGTTTCAATATACTTATCAGATACTCTATCTGATTATCTGTCTATTAATGAAAAGCTGTGCTTAAATCTTACAAGATCTTCAGTATAATTATCAGATCAGATCAGAACTTCTCTGTGAAGATTGATTCTCTATCTAAGACAATGTTTATAAGCAACTCATGCAACTGAATCATATTATGAATGAAGATATAAATTAAATTCTTTGACTTCAAGTTTTTGTAAGTGAGTATAAAGTGTGTTATCTTGATGAAGTAATTCACTATTATCAGCACACTGTCAAAGCAGGCATTATATATATTCTTACTTTCAGAGAGACTTACAAGTAGACTGGCACTGAGATCATGAATTTCACATTTGATTTCATTTGGTCTGGTCCTATACATTTCTTGGCGTGAATCCCGCTGGGACTAGTCATTAAAAAAATATGCAAAGTGACTATATATCAGATCTTAAAATGAAACCATGACTTGAAAAAAATGAGAAAGTGATCTCATTTGATCACATTTAGTCTCATTCTTGGCATAAAGTTACTATTTTTAAACATTTTAAGGTTTTTTTTAGACTATTTTTAATTTTTTAAAAAGTAATGCTTTTTGATAACACTCAAATGAGATTTAAAGTCATTTTAAGCAATAAAAATAATTTAAATTGAGAAGTGGAAATCACAGTCTCATTTGGAAAATATAATAAGAGTAGACAGTAAGTCTCACTGAGACAGTATGAAACTACTATTTAATGTTAAAACCGTGTAATAGAATCAGTTGAATTGATAATAAGACTATCAAAAAATCTGGTCCTGATCTCAGACACGGTCACACGGTCAGTCTACTTACAAGAGTGTTCATTTCTAGCTATTCTCAAGAGTTCTGTGAAATGAGTAGAGAAGTAAGTTCTTCATATAATCTGAACTACACTACTCATGAACTCTGATAAATAGTATAAGAATTCACTATCTTCTTCACAAGTTCTCACATCTTCAATCAGAAGTATTTTCTTATAAGTAACTTATAAGTTCTAGTATCTGTAAAATAACCTGCTAGAGAAGAGTCATGATATCTTTTAATAAGTTCTATATATAGAAACTCATTTACAGATATATAAATTCAGTTCTCTCTTTATAAGAGATTATTTAAGTCTCTTTAATTCTTTATTTCTGCAGGATTAATCTCTGTTGTGAGCAGTTTCTAAATATACTGAGTATATTTATTCTTCAGTTGCAGTTCAGATAATCTAAATAGAAGATCTTATAAAGACTTATACTCTGTTTTCTCTTATATCAGATCTTCTACAGTACTTCTCAAAGTCTGCAAACTCTTCAGATTATAGATACTCTCTTCAAGAATTCTCACAGAGATTCTCAGAGTGTTAACTCTCAGTGTTATAGAAAGTAGTTGTACAGACTTCTTCTCTTTCTTTTCTCTCTTCTCTTACAGAGAATTAAAAGACTCTTCAGTTAATCTCTTTATAACACTCAGTCTGAGTATTCTGTGAATCTTTTCTGTCTTCTCTAGTCTCTCTGTGTCTGTCATTCTGATCTTCTTAACATAGTCTGATCTGTGAGAGAGTTTATCTACAGAGTTCTTAGTTCTCTTAATATACTCTATCTTGAATCAGAACTCACTCAGTCTCTGAGCTCAGTGAATCTATCACTGTGAGAGTTTCTTGATTAAAGTAAACTATTATAAGCTGTTATAATCAGTTCTAATAGTAATCACTATCACAAGATTCTCAAAATAGTGATATCAGTGATAGAAGAATTTCACTATTATAAGAAGCTTCTAATCATGAATATTATAGTTGATCTCTGCAGATTGCATCTTCTATGAGAAAAAGATCACTGAAACTCAGTTCTTATTTAACTATAGTTATAAAACTATTTCTGAAATTGTAAAGAAGAAGATATCTGTCTTTAATCTGATTAAGAGTAAGAAATTAAAGTGAAACAGTATCACTGTGTCTATGAATATCTATTTCAATCTTATAAAGATCTTGTAAACTTCTGAGATAAGAAAGTTCTTATAACTCTCTCTTCTTAATAATCTTTTCATTCTCTATTTATAAGATAACTTCTTCTTATTTTCACTCTTCAGCATGTCTGTAAGAGTTAAGAAGATTCTTATAAATACAAAGATAAATTATTTATAGAAATTCACAAAGCTTAGAAAGATCTGAATCTTATAAATACTAGTTGACTTCAGTTATAATAGAATAGTCTTAACTTATGAAGATTTTATCTGAATATCATCTGCAGTGATTATATATTTTAGAAAATTAATTCAATGAGCACTGAAGTTATACTTTATAAGCTTAATATACAGTTCTGTCTCATCTAAGATCTTTAATATACTTCATATATACTTAGTGTATTCTTTCTTCTTCATAGAGTACATCATCACATCATTCAGATATGTTATCATAAAGATATTTAGATATATATGAAGTGTTTTATTAATGAAAGACTGAAATACTATAAGAGTATTACTCAAATCAAAAGACATTACTAGATATTTAAATAATCTCAGTGCAGTTCTAAAGACAGTCTTTCATTCATTCTCAGACTGTATTCACAGCTGTGTATATATATTAATTACATTCAGTTGTGTGAATATAACAGCTTCTGTGAGACAGTTAATTACATTCTCAATCAGAGACAGAAAATAGTAACTCTTTATTATCTTGAAGTTCAGATTATAGTAGTCTATATATAATCTGAGATCTTTATTCTTCTTTTTTATAAATATTACAGAGACTTCTGCAAAGATCTGTGAAGATCAGATAAAGTCATTCTTCAGATTCTTCTTCACATAGACTTATAAGACCTCTATCTCATAGTAAGAGAGCTTATAGATTGATTCTTAGAAGAGTTTCTACTCTTCTATTAAATCTATTATCAGATTCTTCTCACAGTGAGAAGAAAGCTCAGCTGTCTTTACTGAGCTGAATATCTCTGTGAGATCTCAGTATTTCTCTGATATCTGAAGCTCAGTTTTCATAACTGTGAAGTTCTCAGACATTTACAAAGTCATTATATAGATGAGCTTGTCTTCTCTAATCAACTCTGTAATATCAACTGATTCTATCTCTGTGAGTGAGTCTGTCAACACTGATCAGAAGTATAAACCTGACTCACAGACAGCTATATACAGATTGTGTCTTTAAAGTTATACAAGTCTCAAGTACATGTCATCTATAATATCTATGATAATCACAGTTTTTATAAATCTTCTTCTGTGGCGGGCTGCGCCTGATCAATTATATAGACTATTCTGTTACACTTCACAGATTCCAACCGCTCCATTCTCAAACACGTACACTCCGATTCTCAGCCATTCTCGATTGCCAATCCTCAGCCATCACGAACGCGTATAGATTCTTCCGCCCTGAAGCTCCATCACATACATCATCACATACACATATAAATATTCACTTCAATTGCTGATTCTCACACTTTCTCTTTCTTTTTCTTCTCTAATGTTTTTCTCTTTGTTATATAAGACCTATTAATATAATACTGATCTATTCAGTGTAGGCCTCTTATACTAGAAAAACATTCATTGTCTTCTTATTAGAAATGATTATTCTCACATTGTTTTCTTATTAGAAATGATTATTCATTGAGAGATATCTGAACATATAACAATGTGTAAGAAAGAGAAACAGTTAAGCAGACACTGAGTTCTCAGATAGAAGCTTGCTTATCAGTCACTCTGACTCTGTAATAAGATTTTACAAGAGAATGTCAGTGAAAGATCTGAGAGTTCTGATATCTCAGACATATAAGATATTCATATAATTACACTTTTACAGATATCACACATCTGATAAACAATATAATCATGTCTAATGACAATATGAGAGAACTCTCAAATGCAAGCATAGATATGATATCACAGTAACTTCAAGCGATATTGAAATTATAATATCAATAAATAGTTGATATGCATGCAACTCAATAACATCAATATGAAGAGATTCAACAATTATCACAATAAGAAACTCATGCAATTTCAATATCTACAGAATTGAATACAAAAGCACTGAAAGAACACTGAGATGCTCTTACATATTTCAATACTTCTGATCTCACTCTCTACTCATCATGAAGAATGAAAATGCTTGCAAAACTGAGTATGAATGAAGATATCATCAGTTCACTAATCAATCAAGACTGATATATCAATGAATAATTGAAGAATTGCATGAAACAGAAGTTTTATTCATGAATAAAAGTATGTGAATCAGTATTGTGAATATCTGACAATATTATGAAACATCTTGATATTCTGTTCTGAGACACTGCCATGCAATAGAAGATGTTAGATTGATTACAGAGTATCTGACAGAGGAATATTTCTCTTACAACATTCATCTCTGACTTTAACACTAAGGTTTTAGAAGCAGGTGATCAATCTTGAAAGAATTAAATGAAGATTAGCATGCTCAAGAAGACATTAACTTTTGAACTCTTACAGACTCTTATAAGCATAAACAAAGACTTAACTTATAAAGGCTTCTGCACACAGCTTCAGACATTGAATAATCATCTTACTAAGCTCAAGAGTATACAGAACAGTGGCAGAAAACATTACATCTCAGTCACTCATATACCTGTGCTGAAGAATAACAATGATGCAGATGTCATGAATTGAGTAGACTTGAATATCTATACATAAGCAAGGATCTCCGCTATCTGAACAGGCTTTCAAGTTCCTGGGATCACTTCTGAAGAAGTCGCTGATCAATGTCAATAAGAGGTGTACATCAACTGTAACTGATCAGAGCACATTGCTTTCAACTGCTGATTGACCTATGTACCTTCTCACTCAAGAAATGAATCAGTGCCTGTCCGCGCTAATCACATTGCAGTGAAGAAAGATTCAGAAGATAACTATGAGAATACTCTAATGAAACAGGGAAAAGATTAGCTTCTGTTCAAATTTATAAACAGAAGCTTGAAGAGATCAGATGATAATAATTTGAAGAGAAAATAACAATGAATGTGATTCTTGTATCTACTGTGATTGATAACATGTATAATATGAAAGTTATAATAGACAGTGATCTATGTCACTATGCAATAATAAAATCTTCAGTCATAAAACATTATAATCTTCAGTGTATTCTCTTATTAAAACCCTGACTTCTCACAGAATTTAATGATTCAAAAGATATTTGTACTCATTACATGATGAAACTAAACATAGATGTGAGAGAACATCAATGTGAAGATGTCTATATATATGAAGTTAATAATCTCAATTATAATCTTATATTAGAACTTGCCTGACTATCTGAACAAGACATCTTATTAAATACTCAAAACAGAAGCTTGATATTCTCTAACAATGATAGAATTCACAAAGATAATATTCACAAGACTATGAACCTTACATAGATCTCTGTCAACACTTACAAAATACTCTGAAAAAGAAGTCATCATCAAAACTGCTGACAAGATCATTAACAGCAGAATCATGTATCAATCTATTTCATCAGTCTGACTGATATTAAAAAGGCTCTAGAAAAGTTATCTCATGTTATAATAACAGATTCTCATACAAAACTCTCTTAATAATATTATGAATATCTAGATATCTTCTGATACAATAATAATGTTACAAATCTACCTCTCTTATGAGGTTCAGAAGTGAACCACAGTATCAAGTTGAAAAAGATGAATGATAAGAACTCTAAATCATTATAAGACTCTCTTTATAATATATTCTGAGATGAACTTCTTTTTCTTTGAAAGACACTCAATGATCTGTTGAATAAAGAATTCATATATATTAGTAACTCTTTCATCACAGCTTCTATTCTCTTTGCAAAGAAACCAGGTGAAGAACTTCAGTTCTGTGTGAATTATTGAGAATTGAATAGATTAACAAAGAAGAACTGTTATTCTTTATCTCTTATCAATGAAACTCTAGCTTGTATCAGACAAGCTCAATAATTTATAAAGTTAAATATTATCACTGCATTTCATAAGATTCACATCACTGAAGAAGATGAGTGACTTACAGCATTTCAAACATGATATAGTCTCTTTGAATGAGTAGTCACACTCTTTGAACTGGCTAATACTTTCAGTACATTTCAGAAGTATATTAACTAAGCACTCTGAGACTTTCTTAATGAATTTGTATCTGTATATCTTGATAACATTCTCATCTTCACTGATGAATCCAGAAAAGAATATCAAGAATATGTGTGAAAGATATTATAATAACTACAGAAAGCAGGACTGTCAATAGACATAGACAAGTGTGATTTTGAGATTAAAAGTACAAAATATCTAGGCTTTATCATAGAAGCTGATAAGAGAATCTGAATGAATTCTGAGAAGATCTCTCTTATTCTTGAATGAGAGATCTCACATACTGTGAAAGATGTACAAAGCTTCATTAAATTTACTAACTTCTATCAGCAATTTATACAAAACTTCTCAGATATCATGAGATCACTTACAGAACTTACTAAGAAAGACTCAGTATTTCAATAATCAGTAGACACTGAAGCTGTATTTATATAGATGAAGAAGATGTTCATTAATATCTCTCTGCTGATAACATTCAATTCTGATTGTGAGATAGTTATTGAAGCTGATTTCTCTGACTATATCACAGAAGAAGCTATATTATAATATGATAATGAAGATGTCTCACAATCATGTGTCTTCATATCTAAGAAACTGAGTCTCACTGAATACAACTATGAGATCTATGATAAGAAACTTCTCATAACTGTACACTGTCTAGAAGAATGAGACTCTGAACTTCAAAGTATCTCTGAATTTAAGATAATCACAGATCATAAGAATCTTAAGTACTTTATAACTATCTGTAAACTCACTGAATAACAGATATAATGATCTGAGTTCTTAAGCTGCTTTCATTTTACAATTCACTATCATTCTGACAGTCAGAACTTGATAACAGATGTTCTCTTATAATAAGAGTAAGATATGTCATTCAATGTAACAGATACTCACTGAATGAACTGAGAGTATCAGCTCTTAAATCTGAAGATAATAGTTGATCAAGATGAAACAGCTCATGACACTATACACACTTCTCTGATTAGAACACTCTCTCTCTGAACTGTCACTGACATTAACACTGATACTGATACTGATATCTCAACTTCTTCTGAATCTACACTAAATGAATTATGACATGTAACAGCTTAAACTGATGAACTTCTTCAAGTACTCACTGAAGCAGTATATCAAGAAGCACTCTGATTTCTCTCAGAACTACATATAAGAATCAACATCTCATAATACTCAATCAATAACAATAACACTTCGCAGTTTCATGAATGACATTAAGTTCTCTACTCTGAACTCTTACATACTCAGATAATGCAAGAGATGCATGATTCACATATAATCAGTCACTCAGATTATAAACAATTGTATTAAATAATCTCTCAAGAGTTCTACTAACCTGAGATATTAAACAGTATTAGACATTTCATTCAAAACTGCAACTATTATTCTTCTGTTATCTTATAAAAGAACTGTAGAAAAGATCTACTGAAATCACTCAATATCTCTAATAGAATCTGATAAGATGTGATAAT
Source organism: Blastomyces gilchristii SLH14081 (assembly GCF_000003855.2). Lineage (NCBI taxonomy): Eukaryota > Fungi > Ascomycota > Eurotiomycetes > Onygenales > Ajellomycetaceae > Blastomyces > Blastomyces gilchristii. Next base: position 1,107,084 of record NW_003101676.1, on the reverse strand, counting down.
TGACTTCACTATTGATCTCTCTAAGAGTAAGAGTTATAGAAACATTCTGATCATTATGAACTGATTGAGCAAGAATATAATATTAAAACCTTGTGATAAGATGAATACTGAACAAGTCACTGAAGCTTTTCTACAGAGCTCATTCTATCAGATGTATGAATTACTGAGATTCATAGTATTGAATCAGAGTCATTAATTCATGAGTACTCTCTAAACAAGAATCTGTCAAGTTCTCAAGATTATACACTGTCTGTCAACTGTCTATCACTCTGAGACTAATGATATGTTAGAATAGATAATTCAGACTGTAAAGAATTATCTTCATAAGTTCTGCAATCACTTATAAGATGATTGATATGACCTGCTTCTACACACAGAGATCACTATCAATGAATGAGATGCTGTTTCAACAGGCATAAGCCTGTTCATTCTTATACACAGTTATCATATAAAAGTGTTGAATCTTCTAGAGATTATACAGTTCACATCAAACTCTCACAGTTCAATTCAGATTGCTGATAATATAGTAATAAAGCTTCAAGATATCTGTGACTGAGCAGAGGCCTTCATGACAACTACAAAACAAGATCAAGAGAATCAAATCAATGTTCACTGAGACCTCACTGAATAATATAAGATAGAAGACTTAGTGTGATTGAATCTTAAAAATATACAGATTACATGTTCATCTCATACACTGAATTATCATCATATCAAGTATAAAGTGATAGAAGTTCTAGATAGTTATAACTACTATCTTGACATATTATCAGAGATTTATGATATCTTTCACACAAGCTTGCTTCATCATATCATCACTGATTCATTTTCTTCTCAACTGACTTTTAACTGACAGCTGCCAGGCATCATAGAAGAAGATAATAAGCTTAAGTGAGAGATTGAGAATATTCTCAATAAGAGACTCTGCAGCTGTAGCTGATAATATCTCATGAAATGAGTCAGCTATAATTAACTGATCTGAACTCTGAGTTCTGTATTATCTGAAACAGCAGCTCTTGACTGATGAGAACTGCTTCTGAAAGAAGGAGACTAATATAACAGGCTGTGTCTGATCAATTATATAGACTATTCTGTTACACTTCACAGATTTCAATCACCTCATTCTTGAATGTGTATGCTTCAATTCTTGGCCATTCTTGATTGCTGATTCTCAGCTACTACAAACATGTATAGATTCTTCCATCTCGAAGCTTCACTGTGTACATCATCATATACGTGTATAAATATTCACTTCAATCACTGATTCTTGCACTTTCTCTTTCTTTTCCTTCTCTAACATTTTTCTCTTTGTTATATAAGACCTATCAATATAATATCAATCTATTCAGTGTAGGCCTCTTATATCTTCAGATTCTGAAAGAATCTTGCAATTCAAAGATAACTCTTATGAGTCTCTCAGCTCTCAAATCTGAGTTCTCATACTCTGCTTATTATAAGAGCAGGTTCTCAGTTTTCATCACTCAGCTTATTCACTCTGTGAGCTTTAGAGACACTACAGTGATCTGAGATTCTGAGTTCATCAATACTTCTTATACTTATAGAATAGCAGTATTACAGCACAGTCTCTTCTCATAAGCAAGTATTTTCATTGAGAGAGTAACGGATTCAGATGTTAGCTTTAAGACTTTTAAGAAGGCTGTTACTAACTCTGTCTGTAATTTCTCAAATTTCTATTTTAATTTATCTGAACAGTTTACATGAAGATATTCTAATTTAGAACAGATAATTATTATTATTATTATTATTATCATTATTCTTTCATTATACTCATATGCAAGTGAAGCTTATGATGAGTCCTTGCGTGATGTTAAATACAGGTCAAGTGTTAATTATACAGGAGGAAATACAGGTGTTGAGACCATGTCAAGATAACAAGAACATAGGAAAATACAAAGAAGTGATAATTAGATACATGTGATAATAACTTCCCAGCTCAGAAACATAGAGCAATTTATTGAAGCAATTTGTACATCTCTGTATTTATTAGAAACCTGAGGTGCTTGAGTTCTGGATTTAATGTATTCCCTGCGGGTTTCGAATCCACGCGCCTTGGTTTCCCACGTCAAGGTGCTACTGAGTGGCCGCATTAATCATTCAGCTACTGAGGCTAGAACAGATGAAGTAGAGACTCTTTTTCTTAATCTCTCTATTATACACTCTGTTCACAGAAGCTTGTAAAGCTCTCTCTCTCTACTCAGCAGTCAGATATAAATCTCTCTATATCTTATCATCTTTCTCTAATAAACCTGTTCTCTGTTATTCTGACTCTTATGAGACTGATTGATGATCTACTCTCTGTAAGTCTATAACTCTCACAGTGATCTGTAAGTGATAAATAAGAGTTATCAGTTTCTTCAGAGTTAAGAACTTAAAGTCTTACTTAATAAGCTTGTTCTATATATCTTTATTCAGTCTCTTTATAAATATCATCATTCAGAACTTGTTTCAAGACCCTGTTTTCACAGATCTTAATTCATATCATAATTTCATGAAGTGCTCTGAGTAATCTTCATCAGATTTCTCATCTCTTTTTCTAATATTGATAATTACAGTTCAGATGTTCTCTGTTCAGTTTACAGAGTTCTCTAACTTATTCTCTAGATAGATCTTGAGAACAGATTAGTATAATCTCTCATGATTATTCTCTAGATAATTCAGTCAGTTCTTGACTTCAGTGTAGTAGAGATCTGTCATTATATAGATAACAGCTTCTTTATCTTTCATATTACACAGCTGAGCTTGTAAGTCAATTTCAAATACAAACTTATAAAAGTTTTTATAGATTATGATTCAGTAAGTAATCTTAAGTGATCACAGCTTAAGAAAGTTTCTTTTCAATTCACAGATATTTCTGAAGATTATGTTTAGAGACTCAGTTTGAGAGTGTTTACAGACAGTAAGCATTTCTTGTAGAAAAATAGCTTAATTCTGTAAGAGATACTTAAGAATGTTCTTCACTGAGATTGATTTATTCATGAGTTTAGAGAATTTCTCTGTCACAGATATAGAGAATGATATTCTGTGAGTAATTAGTAAGTTCTTTAAGACTTCTTTTATAGAGATTATTCATAATTTATATAGCTGCTTCTGAGTGTCTATAGTAGAGTTCACAGAGATTAAAGTATATGAGTTTCTAGTTCTTTCAGTTATAACAGATGATTACTAACTGACTGAGCTTGAAATGTAAGAATAAGTGCTCATAGATGATTATTCAGATATTTACAGCTTGACATGATATGTATTATTAACTACTAGAAGTATTCACAGTAGAAAGATAAAATGTAGAGATTAAATGTATAATAGTATTCAAGCTGAGTTATGAATAGTATTCGTGAACTTCAGTCTATATAGTTGTGTGTAGTCAAGAGCTGCTAACTCTATTGATTACATGAGAAAAAGAAATAGAGGTAAAGAATCCGTGAGAAGCGGGATTTCTTACAGTCTTGAAAACTGATTATCTATATATATAATCAGATATTTCTTATAAAGCTGTGTCTGCTTTCTCAGTTATACTGAAGTATTTAGTCTGAAAATAATTAAAATATGAAAAGAAGACTCATCTGTTCAGATTAACTTCTATTATAAATTTATAGCATTTGTATTGTCTTAATTATTTGAATTTTACAAGTATCTGAGAACTCATCTCTAATTGACAATGAGATTGTGAAAATGCGCTGTGATATGAGAACTGTTGATAGAAAATCTAGACATATTTACATATATCTTATCAGATATTATATAGATAGAGAGAGAGTGATTATAAATCTGCAGAGCTACAGAGAGTACTGACAGTATCAGAAGCTTTACAGAAACTGTCAGCTAAAGTCTGTAAGAAATTACTTATAAAGAGACTTACAGTAAAGAATAAGACTGCACTGCTGAGAGTTAGAAGCTGATCTGAGAGAGATATAGAATTAACTGCTAATCTGAAGATTAGATGCAGTGACAGAGCTGAGAAGAATAAAGATACTGTTATAAGTGATAACATCTCTGCTTCATCAGCTGATAAAAAGTGATCAGAGAAGTTACAGAAACATTTATAAGAAGCTTAACAGTGATTAGACATTATTTATAAAGATATTAAAATTAAAAAGAATTTTATTCTTAAGAAGTTCTTGAATTAATATATAAATATTATTAGAAATACTCTCTCTCTATTATCTGAGTGAAAACACTTCACAGATGAATAAAGATACTCACAGTTTATAAAAATAAAAGCTGTTATAGAAAAAGAGAAAAGAAGATAAGATTCTATGAACAGATCTGAGATATTTATACTACTCTAAAAGAGTATATTTACATTATAAGTGATTCTATAAAACAGTTAGATCACTCTAGTAAATAAGAAGTAGACTGGCCGCTGGGACCATGAATTTCACGTTTGATCTCATTTGGTCTGGTCCCATACATTTCTTGGTGTGAATCCCGCTGGGACTGGCTATTAAAAAAACATGTAAAGTGACTATATATCAGATCTTAAAATGGAACCATGACTTGAAAAAAATGAGAAAGTGGTCTCATTTGGTCCCATTTAGTCCCATTCTTGGCATAAAGTTACTATTTTTAGACATTTTAAGGTTTTTTTTAGACTATTTTTAATTTTTTAAAAAGTAACACTTTTTGGTAATGCTCAAATGAGATTTAAAGTCATTTAAAGCAATAAAAATAATTTAAATTGAGAAGTGGAAATCATGGTCTCATTTGGAAAATGTGACAAGAGTAGACAGTAAGTTCCACTGGAACAGTATGAGACTACTATCTAATGTTAAAACTGTGTAATGGGATCAGTCGAATTGGTAATAGAACTATCAAAAAATCTGGTCCTGGTCCCAGACACGGTCACACGGTCAGTCTAATAAGAAGTGATTATAAATTATAAGTCTGAATCTTTCTATATAACTATAAAGAATGATTGCAGACTGTAGATATCTTAATTCTATAATTCTACAGAGTTAATGAAAGAATAAGAAATTTCTTACAACTCTACAGTGTCAAAGAGTGATGATTTATAAGAATAAGTAAAAGATTAACTTATGAATACTTCTCTTTGATAAGAATGATCTCACAGAAAGTAATTCATCTGTGAAATAGATCTGTGTAATAACTACACAAGAATCTTATGAAAAAATGATTGAAGATTAACTGAAATTCTTCATATTAAAAGATATGAGATAAATCTGTGTAATAATTACATAAGAATCTCATGAAAATAATTGAGAGTTAACTGAAACTCTTCTGTATAAAAGATATGAAATGAATCTGTATAATAGTTAGAGAAAGATCTGCAGATTATAAAGAATGTTATAAAATAAGAAACTGAGTAACAGACTCTTTTCTCTTTGTAATAATAAGGGATTTTTTTTCCTCACTGAGATTTTTATAGATGTGAAGAGTTTTTAGTGAGTATCACTACAGTACTGAGTCTGACTCTATAAAATTACTCAGTGAAAGACTTTGCAGACAAAGTCTTAGAGAGAGAAAAATATGTAAGAAATTCTACTTCTCACAGATTCTTTATCTCTATTTCTATCTATTATATAATTAATAGAGTTAGCAGCTCTTGACTACATAAAACTATATAGACTGAAGTTCATGAATACTATTTACAACTCAGCTTAAATACTATTATACATTTAATCTCTGTATTTTATCTTTCTACTGTGAATACTTCTAGTAGTTAACAGTACATATCATGCCAAGCTGCAAACACTCAAATAATCGCCTGTAAGTACTTATTCTTACAACTATAAATCTTGATAATTTACGCATCTAATAGAACAGACTCTGTAGAAAGACTTCAGTGACTTGTTTAGTATTTATCTTATTATAAGGTTTCAATATTACATCTTTGCTTAATTAGTTTATAATAATCAGAATATTTCTACAACTCTTACTCTCAGAGAGATTAACAGCAAAGTTAATTACTATATCTTATCAGATTCTATCAGAAATATTGAGTGATTTCAGTAAGTTTTTTCTATAATACTTTTATAAGATATTGAAAGAATAATAGTTGCAGTTTCAGATAAAATATCTGATACTATTTAATATCTCACATCAGTAGAACTCTTGAGAAATCATTTAATACAGTTACTTATAATCTGAGTAATCAGTTATATGCAAATCATGTATCTCTTATATTATCTAAGTGTGTAAGAGTTCAAAGTGAGAGACTTAATATTGTTCACAGAATTATAGAGTGTTATTATTATTAATTAAGTATTCTGAGATGTTAATTCTTATATATAGTTCCGAAAAGAATCAGAGTGCTTCTTGATGTACTGCTTTGATAAGTATTTAAAGAAGTTTATCAGTTTAAGCTGTTATATACTATAATTCATTCAGTATAAGTTCAGAAGAAGTTGAGATATTAATATTAATATCAGTATCAGTGTCAGTAATAGTTCAGAGAGAGAATGTTCTAATCAGAGAAGTATGTATAATATTATAAGTTATTTTATCTTAATTAACTAGTATCTTCAGATCTAAAAGCTGATGTTCTCAGTTTATTCAATAAGTGTCTGTTACATTGAAAGATATATCTTACTCTTATTATAAAAGAGTATCTGTTATTAAGTTCTGACTACTAAGGTGATAGTGTATAATGAAATAAAAACAGCTTAATAGCTTAGATTATTACATCTGACATTCAGTAAGCTTATAGATAATTATAAAATACTTAAAGTTCTTATAATCTGTGATTATCTTAAATTTGAAGATACTTGTAAGAAATCCCGCTTCTTGCGGATTTTTTACCTCTATTTCTATCTCTCATGTAATCAATAGAGTTAGCAGCTCTTGGCTACACACAACTATATAGACTGAAGTTTATGAATACTATTCACAACTCAGCTTAAATACTATTATACATTTAATCTCTACATTTTATCTTTCTACTGTGAATACTTCTAGTAGTTAACAGTACATATCATGTCAAGCTGTAAACATCTGAATAATCACCTGTAAGTACTTATTCTTATATTTCAACCTCAGTCAGTCAGCAACTGCCTGTTATAACTGAAAGAACTAGAAACTTATATACTTCAATTTCTGTGAACTCTACTGCAGACACTCAGAAGCAGTCATCTGAATCATGAATAACTCTTATGAAAGAAGTCTCAAAGAACTTATTAATTACTCACAGAATATCATTCTCTGTATCTGTGATAGAGAAACTCTCTGAACTCATGAATAAATCAATCTCAGTGAAGAATATTCTTGAGTATCTTCTACAGAATTAAGCTATCTTTCTATAAGAAATGTTTACTGTCTGTAAACACTTTTGAACTGAGTCTCTAGACATAATCTTCAGAGATATCTATGAACTGAAAAGAAACTTTCTTAAGTTATAATCACTTAAGATTACTTATTAAATCATAATCTATAAAAGCTTTTGCAAGTTTATATTTGAAATTGACTCACAAGTTCAGCTGTGTGATATGAAAGATGAAGAAGCTGTTATCTATATAATAACAGATCTCTACTACACTGAAGTCAAGAACTGACTGAATTATCTAGAGAATGATTATAAGAGATTTCACTGATCTGTTCTCAAGACCTATCTAGAGAATAAGTTGAGAGACTCTGTGAGTCAGACAGAGAATATCTGAGCTGTGATTATTAATATTAGAAAAAGAGATGAGAAATCTGATGAAGACTACTCACAGTACTTCATAGAATTGTGATATGAATTGAGATCTGTGAAAACAGAGCTCTGAAATAAGATCTGAATAATGATATTTATAAAAAGACTGAATAAAAATATACAGAACAAGCTTATTGAGTAAGACTCTAAGCTCTTGACTCTAAAGAAACTGATAACTCTTATTCACTGCTTACAGATCACTGTGAGAGTCACAGATCTACAGAGAGTAAATCACTAACTGACTCTGTAAGAGTCAGAATAATAGAGAACAGATTTATCAGAGAAAGATAATAAGATATAGAGAGATTTGTATCTGACTGCTGAGTAGAGAGAAAGAGCTTCATAAGCTTCTGTAAATAGAGTATATAACAGAGAGATTAAGAAAAAAAGACTCTGTTTTATTTATTCTAAATCAGAATATCTTCATACAAACTATCTGAATAAATCAATATAGAAATTTAAGAAGTTATAAACAGAGTTAGTAACAGTCTTCTTAAGAGTCTTAAAGCTGATATCTGAATCTGTTGCTTCTCTGATGAAAATACTTGTTTACAGAGAGAGACTGTACTGTGATACTACTACTCTATAAGTATGAAAAGTATTGATGAACTCAGAATCTCAGGTCACTGTAGTGTCTCTAAAGCTTATAGAGTGAATGAGCTGAATGATGAAAACTGAGAATCTGCTCTTATAATAAGCAGAGTGTGAGAACTCAGATCTGAGAGCTGAGAAACTTATAAGAGTCATCTTTGAATTGCAAGATCTCTTCAGAATCTGAAGAAGATTTGTAGAAACTGTGATTATTGTAGACATCACAGATAATATGTACTTGAGACTTGTATAACTTTAAAGACATAATTTATACATAGCTATCTATGAGTCAGATTTATACTTCTGATCAGTGTTAACAGACTTACTTATAGAGATAGAATTAGTTAATACTGCAGAGTTAATTAGAGAAGATAAGCTCATCTATATAATAACTTTATAAATATCTGAGAACTTTGTGATCATGAAAACTGAGCTTCAGATATCAGAGAAATATCAAGATCTTACAGAGATATTCAGCTCAGTAAAGACAGCTGAGCTTTCTTCTCATTATAAGAAGAATCTGATAATAGATTTAATAAAAGAGTAGAAACTCTTCTGAGAATCAATCTATAAGCTCTCTCATTATAAAACAGAGATCTTACAGATCTATATAAAGAAGAATCTGAAGAATGACTTTATCTGATCTTCACAGATCTCTGCAGAAGTCTCTGTAATATTTATAAAGAAGAAGAATAAAGATCTCAGATTATATATAGACTACTATAATCTGAACTTCAAGATAATAAAGAGTTACTAGTTTCTATCTCTGATTAAGAATGTGATTAACTGTCTTATAAGAGCTGTTATATTCACATAACTGAATATGATTAATATATATACACAGCTGTGAATACAGTCTGAGAATGAATGAAAGACTGTCTTTAGAACTGCACTGAAATTATTTAAATATCTAGTGATATCTTTTGATCTGATTAATATCTCTATAATATTTCAGTCTTTTATTAATAAAACACTTCATGTATATCTGAATGTCTTCATGATAATATATCTGAATAATGTGATAATATACTTTATAAAGAAGAAAGAACACACTGAGTATGTATAAAGTATATTGAAGATCTTAGATAAGACAGAACTGTATATTAAGCTTATAAAGTATAACTTTAGTATCTGTTAGATTAATTTTCTAGAATATATAATCACTATAGATAGTATTCAGATGAAATCTTCACAGATTGAGACTATTCTATTATGATTAGAGTTAACTAGTATTCATGAGATTCAGATCTTTCTGAGCTTTGTGAATTTCTATAGACAGTTTATCTTTATATTCATGAGAATCTTCTTAGCTCTTACAGACATGCTGAAGAGTGAAAATAAGAAGAAGTTATTCTATAAATAGAGAATGAAAAGATTATTAAGAAGAGAGAGTTGTGAGAACTTTCTTATCTTAGAAGCTTACAGAGTCTTTATAAAATTGAAATAGATATTTATAGATGCAGTAATACTGTTTCACTTTGATTTCTTACTTTTAATCAGATTGAAGACAGATGTCTTCTTCTTTATAATTTCAGAAATAGTCTCACAACTATAGTTAAATGAGAACTGAGTTTCAGTAATCTTTTTCTCATGAAAGATATAACTCACAGAGATCAACTATAATATTTATAATCAGAAGCTTCTTATAATAGTGAAATTCTTTCATCACTGATATCACTACTTTGAGAGTCTTATAATAGTGATTACTGTTAGAACTAATTATAACAGCTTATAATAGTTTACTTCAATTAAGAAACTCTCACAGCAGCAGGTTCACTGAGCTCAGAGACTAAGTAAGTTCTGATTCAAGATAGAATATATCAAGAGAACTAAGAACTCAGTGAACAGACTCTCTCACAAATCAGACTATGTTAAAAAGATCAGAGTAACAGATATAGAGAGACTAGAGAAGATAGAAAAGCTTTACAGAATACTTAAACTGAGTATTATAAAGAGATTGACTGAAGAGTCTCTCAATCTCTTATAAGAGAAGAGAGAAGAGAAAGAAAAGAAGTCTGTATAACTACTCTCTATAACACTGAGAGTCAATACTCTGAGAATCTCTGTGAGAATTCTTGAAGAGAGTATCTATAATCTGAAGAGTTTGCAGACTTTGAGAAGTGCTGTGAAAGATCTGATGTAAGAGAAAACAGAGTATAAGTCTTTATAAGATCTTCTATTCAGATTGTCTGAACTACAACTGAAGAATGAATATACTCAGTATATTCAGAAACTGCTTATAACAGAAATTAACTCTGCAGAAATAAAGAATTAAAGAGACTTAAATAATCTCTTACAAAGAGAGAGCTGAATTTATATATCTATGAATAAGTTTCTATGTATAGAACTTATTAAAAGGCATCATGACTCTTCTCTAGCAGATTATTTTACAGACACTAGAACTCATGAGTTGCTTATAAGAAAATACTTCTGACTGAAGATGTAAGAACTTGTTAAGAAGATAGTGAATTCTTGTACTGTTTATCAGAATTCACAGATAGTGTGATTCAGATTATATAAAGAACTTACTTCTCTACTCATCTCACAGAAATCTTGAAAACAGCTAGAAATGAATACTCTTGTAAGTCTCTCTGAAAGTAAGAATATATATAATGTCTGTTTTAATAGTATGCTGATGATAGTGAATCACTTTATTAAGATAACACACTTTATACTCACTTACAAGAACTTAAAGTCAAAGAATTTAACTTATATCTTTATTCACAATGTGATCTGATTGCATGAATTGTCTATGAACATTGTCTCAGACAGAGAATCAATCTTTACAGAGAAGTTCTGATCTGATCTGATAACTATACTGAAGATTTTATAAGATTTAAGCACAGCTTTTCATTAACAGACAGATGATTAGATAGAATATCTAATGAGTATATTAAAACAGTATCTGCAGTGCTTTATCAATTATAATCAGAATAACTGAGTGTATTGATTATCACTCACAGAGTTTACATATAACAACTCAAAGCATGTTAACACAGATAAAACTCTCTTTGAGATACTTACTGAGACTTATCTGTGAATAATCTTAATAAACCTGTGAGAGTATACTATAGAGTGTGATAATATCTGTGAACAGACTGAGAGAATTCAGAATATTCAGAAGAAAGTCTGTGAATTCTTAAGAAAGACTTAAGAGTATTAGAAGAGATACTATAACTTCAATCACATTATAAAGAGTTTTAAGAAAGATGATAGAGTCTAACTAAGTCTAGAAAATATCATCATATAAAGATCTAGTAAGAAGCTGAATCTCTTGTAAACAGAGTCTTACAAGATTGTGAAGAAAGTTAGTTTACAGTTCTACAGATTGAAACTGTTATCTGAGTTACAGATATATAATATTTTTTATATCTCTTTACTTTATAAATATAAGGAATTCTCAGAAAAGAATTCTGTGACTTATTACTCTATTTATAAGATACTAGAGAGTGAAAGAGAATATCAGATCAAAGAAATTATTGACTTAAAGAAGTGAGATTATGAGCTCTGATTCAAGGTTCAGTGATAAGAATATTCTGATAAGATGAATAAGTTCACTTAGAAATCATCTGAGCAGATAAGACATCTGCAGAAGCTGAGACATGACTTTTATACTGTGAATTCTGATAAGTCAGAATGACACAGTCTTCACTAAGAACCTGATTATAATAAAGATATTAACACTGTTATTTATAAATTCTAGTCTATAAGATAATGAGTTTCTACTGAGATGAACAGTCTGTGATATATGCAAAGAGAAGAAGAAATCATACTCTTATTAAAGTTAAAAAATAAGAAAATAAAAATAGAACTGTGAACATGACTTAGAGATTAATAAAGAAAAAATAAAGAAAACTTATACTCACATTCTTAATATCTGTAATACTCAATCTTCTCACAACTATCAATTTCTCTCTTCAAAGAAGCAGAGAGTATTATATCTATGATACAGATAATTATTACATTTAATATGAAGACTGTCAGAAATGCACAGACTTTAGAGAAGTTAAACATCAGAGTGCATGCAGTTGCAGCAGAGTCTTGAGAACTGATTATCTATATATATAATCAGATATCTCTTATGAAGCTGTATTTACTCTCTCAGTTGTGCTGAAGTATTCAGTCTGAAAACAATTGAGATGCAGAGAGAAGACTCATCTATTCAGATTAACTTCTGTTATGAATTCATAGCATTTGTATTATCTTAATTACCTGGATTTTACAGGTATCTGAGAACTCATCTCTTATTGACAATGAAATTGCAGAAATGCGCTGCAGTGTGAGAACTATTAATAGAAAATCTAGACATATTCACATATATCTGATCAGAGATTGTGTGAGTAGAGAAGAGATGATCATAGACCTGCAGAGCTGCAGAAGATACTGATAATACTGAGAGCTTTATAAGAACTATTAACTAGAGTCTGTAAGAAATTACTTATGAGAAGACTTATAGTAAAGAATAAGACTGCACTGCTTAGAGTCAGAGACTGATCTGAAGAAGATATAAAGTTGACTACTGATCTGAAGATCAGGTGCAGTGATAAGACTGAGAAGAGTGAAGATACTATTATAAGCAGTGATATCTCTGCTTCATCAGTCAGTAAAAAGTGATCAGAGAAGTTGTGAAGATATTCATGAGAAGCTCAGTAATAATCAGATATTATTTATAAAGATATTAAAATTGAAAAATTTTTATTCTTGAGAAGTTCTTGAATCAATATATAAACATTGTCAGAAACACTCTCTCTCTGTCATCTGAGTGAAAACACTTTATAAATGAATAAGAATACTCACAGTTTGTAAAAATGAAAGCTGTTACAGAAAAAGAGAAAAGAAGATAAGATTTTACAGACAGATCTGAGATATTTATACTACTCTAGAGAGGTTTACTTACACTGTGAGTAATTCTGTGAAACAGTCAGATCACTTTAATAAATAAAGAGTGATTATAAATTACAGATCTGAATCTTTCTATATAATTATAAAGAGTGATTGCAGACTGCAGATATCTTAATTCTACAATTCTATAGAGTTAGTAAAAGAATGAAAAATTCCTCATAATTCTACAGTGTTAAAGAATAATGATTTGTGAGAATGAGTGAAAGATTAATCTGTGAATACTTCTCTTTAATGAGAATGATCTCATAGAGAGTGATTCATCTGTGAGATGAATCTGTGTAATAATTACATAAGAATCTCATGAAAATGATTGAGAGTCAACTGAAACTCTTCTGTATGAAAGATATAAGATAAATCTGTATAATAGTCAGAGAAGAATCTGTAGATTATAAAGAATCTCACAGAATAAGAAACTGAGTGACAGACTCTTTTCTCTTTGCAGTAATAAGAGATTTTTCCTCACTGAGGTTTTTTATAGATATGAAGGATTTTTAGTGAGTATCACTGCAGTGCTGAGCTGATTCTATGAAGTTACTCAGTGAAAGACTTCACAGATGAAGTCTTAGAGAGAAGAGAGTATGTAAGAAATCTCACTTCTTGCAGATTCTTTATCTCTATTTCTATCTCTTATATAATTAATAGAGTTAGCAGCCCTTGACTACATATAACTATATAGACTGAAGTTTGTGAATACTATTCATAACTCAGCTTGAATGCTATTATACATTTGACCTCTACATTTTATCTTTCTATCATGAATACTTCTAGTAGTTAACAGTACATATCACATCAAGCTGCAAATGTCTGAATAATCGCCTGTGAGTACTTATTCTTACAATACTTCAGAGTTCAGAATCTCATTCTTCTAGATAGTATATAATTATAAGAAGTTTCTTATCATAGATCTTATAATTACATGCAGCAGAACTCAGTTTCTTAGACATGAAAATACATAATTATAAGATATTTTTATTATTATATTATAATATAGCTTCTTCTGTAACATAGTTAGAGAAGTCAACTTTAATAACTATCTCACAATCAGAGTTAAATATTATTAATAGAGAGATATTAGTAAATATCTTCTTCATCTGTATGAATATAGCTTCAGTATTTACTAATTACTGAAATACTAAGTTCTTCTTGATAAGTTCTATAAGTGATCTCATCATATCTGAGAAGTTTTATATAAATTACTGATAGAAGTTAGTAAATCTGATAAAGTTGTATATATCTTTCACAGTATGTAGAGCTTTTTATTCAAGAATAATAGAGATCTTCTCAGAATTTATTTAAATTCTCTTATCAACTTCTATGATAAAATCTAGATATTTTATACTCTTGACTTTAAAATTATACTTGTTAATATCTATTGATAGTTCTGCTTCTTGTAATTATTATAATACTCTCTACACATATTTTTAATATTTCTTTCTGAATTTATTAGTGAAGATGAGAATGTTATCTAGATATATAGATATAAACTTATTAAGAAAATCTCAGAGTGCTCAGTTAATATACTTCTGAAATATACTGAAAGTATTAACTAGTTCAAAGAGTGTGACTACTTATTCGAAAAGATTATAATATATTCAGAATACTGTAAGCTATTCATCTTCTTCAGTAATATAAATCTTATAAAACTTAGTAATAATATTCAGTTTTATAAACTATTAAGCTTATTTAATATATACTAGAGTTTCATTGATAAGAGATAAGAGATAATGATCTTTCTTTATTAATCTATTCAGATCTCAATAGTTTATATAGAATTGAAGTTCTTTATCTGATTTCTTTACAAAGAGAATAGAAGCTATAGCAGAAGAGTTACTAATATATATAAATTTCTTATTCAACAGATCATTAAGTGTCTTCTGAAGAAGAAGAAGTTCATTTCAAAACATATTATAAAGAGAGTCTTATAATAACTCAGAGTTCTTATTATTCTTCTTTTCTAACTTAATACTGTAATTCACTTCTAGATCTTGTAAGAAGAATATATCTATAATATTATCTTATCAGAAGATATCTAGATATTTATAATATTATTAAGAGAGTTTTGTATAAGAATCTGTTATTATAATACAGAATAACTTCTCTAGAGTTTTCTTAATATCAGTCAGACTAATAAAATAGATTACTATATAATTCTACTATCAGTGACTTTGTCAGTGATCTTATTAATAACTTCTCTTTCAGAGTATTTTATAAGTGTTGACAGAGATCTATGTAAGATTTATAGTCTTATGAATATTATCTTTATAAATTTTATTATTATTAGAGAATATTAAGCTTTCATTTTAAGTATTTAATAAGATATCTTATTCAGATAGTCAGACAAGTTCTAGTATAAGATTATAGTTAAGATTATTAACTTTATATATATAAGTATCTTCACATTAATATTCTCTAATATCTATGTTTAGTTTTATCATATAACAGATATAAATATCTTTTAAATTATTAAATTCTGTAAGAAGTTAGAGTTTTAATAAGAGAATATACTAAAGATTATAATATCTTATAACTGAAGATTTAATCATTGTATAGTAATATAGATTACTGTCTATCATAACTTTCATATTATATATATTATTAATTACAATAGATATAAGAATTGCTTTTATTATTATTTTCTCTTTAAATTATTATTATCTGATCTTTTCAAGCTTCTGTTTATATATTTAAACAGAAGCTAATCTTTTCTCTATTTTATTAAAATATTCTTATAATTATCTTCTAAATCTTTCTTTAATATAATATGATTAATACAGACTACTAATATTAATCTTTCTTTTAAATGAAAAGATATATAGACTGATTAGTAGTTAAAAGTAATATATTCTAATCAGTTATAATTAATGTATATCTCTTATTAATATTGATTAGTAACTTCTTCAGAAGTGATCTCAAAGACTTAAAAGTCTATTTAAATAATAGAAACTCTTGCTTATATATAGATATTTAAGTTTACTTAATTTATAACATCTGTATTATCATTCTTCAGTGTAGATATATAAGTAACTGAGATGTAATATCTTCTATTACTATTCTATATACTCTTGAGCTTGATTAAGCAGTTATTCAATGTTCAGAGTTATATATAAAAGTTTTTATAAGTTAAGTTTTTATCTATACTTATAAGAGTCTGTAAGAGTTTGAAAGTTAATATCTTCTTAAGTATACTACTCTTTATTTAATTCTCTCAAGATTGATCACCTACTTCTAGAATCTTAATATTAAAGTCAGAGATAAATATTATAAGAGCAGTATTTCTCTATCAGATACTCTGTAATTAATCTAATACTTTCTATTGTATAGCAGTATTTTAAAACAGAATATTAAAATATTTAATAATATTATCAGATATTTATAACACTGATTCACATACTTTTATTTATGAATAAAACTTCTATCTTATATAATCTTTCAATTGATTATTAATATACTAATCTTAATTAGTTAATAAACTGATAACATCTTCATCTATACTTAGTTTTATAAGTATTTTCAATCTCTATAATGAATAGAGAGTGAGATCAGAAGTATTAAAATATATAAAAGTATTTAAATATTTCTTTAGTACTTATATATTTATATCTGATTTAATCAGTGTTAAAATTACTTATACAGAAATTTCTAGTTAAGATAATCATTGAATTTTCTTATATTAATATTATTAAGTTATATATATATCAGTTATTTATTACTATTATTATTATTATTATTATTCTTCCATTATACTCATATGCAAGCGGAGCTTATGATGAGTCCTTGCGTGATGTTAAATACAGGTCAAGTGTTGGTTATACAGGAGGAAATACAGGTGTTGAGACCACGCCAAGATAACAAGAACATAGGAAAATACAAGGGAGTGACAATTAGATACATGCGATAATAACTTCCCAGCCCAGGAACATAGAGCGATTCATTGGAGCGATTTGTACACCTCTGTATTTATTAGAAACCTGAGGTGCTTGAGTTCCGGATTTAATGTATCCCCTGCGGGTTTCGAACCCACGCGCCTTGGTTTCCCACGCCAAGGCGCTACCAGGTGGCCGCATTAACCATTCGGCCACCGAGGCAGTTATTTATTACTGTTATAATTTCAATATTACTCAGAGTCACTATAATACTATATCTATACTTATATTTAAGAGTTCTCTTATATTATTAGTAGATATAGCTGTATTATTTATCAGATATATAATATCTACAGAATTAGAAGAAATGTAATTATATAAATATTTTATACATCTAAGATATCAGAACTCTCAGATCTTTTACTAATATTCTCTTTATAAAATCTTATTACAGAGTCAGAGTAACTGATAAGTAAGCTTCTATTTAAAAACTTAGTATCTACTTAACTGTTTGATTATTTCTCTATTTCTTATGTATTATTATGCATTTAAATATCTCAATAGATAATT
The DNA here is from genome assembly GCF_000003855.2 of Blastomyces gilchristii SLH14081. Classification (NCBI taxonomy): domain Eukaryota; kingdom Fungi; phylum Ascomycota; class Eurotiomycetes; order Onygenales; family Ajellomycetaceae; genus Blastomyces; species Blastomyces gilchristii. The sequence continues at coordinate 1,089,492 of NW_003101676.1, read as the reverse complement.
ATTTCTAATGAGAAGATAATAAGTGTAAATAATCATTTCTAATAAGAAGATAATGAATATTTTTTAAGTGTAAGAGATCTACACTGAATAGATCAGTATAATATATAACTTATAAGCCTTATAATATAAAAGTGAAAAACATTAGAGAAGAAAAAAAGAGAAAGTATGAGAATCAGCAATTAGAGTGAATATTTATATGTGTACACAGTGAAGCTTCAGAGTGAAAGAATAGAAATTTCATATACACAGTGAAGCTTCAGAGCAGAAGAATAGGAATTCTGTGAGTTTTTCAGCTAAGAATCAGTGACTGAGAATCGGAGCTTTCAGCGGAATCTATGAGAGTGTAATGGAATAGTCTATATGATTGATCGGGCGCAGCCCGCCACAATAATAAGTAAAACTTGCTTTTTTTCTTAATATTTAAACATGTTTATAATACTGTGATAATATATATTAACAGATTTCATATTTTTTAGCAGTCTCAGTGTAATTAGAAATCAATTGCAGATTCAAATCAGCAATTGTTATTTGTATAACTGTTTCATAGTGCATGTTGTAAGTAGACTGGCCGCCGGGACCATGAATTTCATGTTTGGTCCCATTTGGTCTGGTCTCATACATTTCTTGGCGTGAATCCCGCTGGGACTGACTATCAAAAAAACATGCAAAGTGACTATATATCAGATCTTAAAATGGAACCATGACTTGAAAAAAATGAGAAAGTGGTTCCATTTGATCCCATTTAGTCCCATTCTTGGCATAAAGTTACTATTTTTAGACATTTTAAGGTTTTTTTTAGACTATTTTTAATTTTTTAAAAAGTAACACTTTTTGATAACACTCAAATGAGATTTAAAGTCATTTAAAGCAATAAAAATAATTTAAATTGAGAAGTGGAAATCATGATCCCATTTGGAAAATGTGACAAGAGTAGACAGTAAGTCCCACTGGAACAGTATGAGACTACTATCTAATGTTAAAACCGTGTAATGGGATCAGTCGAATTGGTAATGAGACTATCAAAAAATCTGGTCCTGGTCCCAGACACGGTCACACGGTCAGTCTAGTTGTAAGTGTTTGAAAATGAATGAAAAAATGAAGATTAAGCAGGCGTTGAGTGTAACCAGGCATTGAGTGATTGATCACGTTAGAAGAAGAAAAAAATATAATTGAAAATGTAAAAAAAAAGAGAAAAAAATGTTATAATAGTTAGAAAAAAAAAAAAAAAAGAGAAAAGAAGAGGTAAAATCAATCTTACAATATCAATATAAAAGCACAGAGAGAGAGAGAATGAGAATAATATATCAATCAATCAATCAATCAACTCACTTAATACAGACTCTGTCTCTTGCTCTCTCTCTCTCTCTCTCTCTCTCTCTCTTTTCACAATCTCATTGAGAAACTCTCATACTAAAACCCTTCATCATCTCCAAAGCTCCAATTCCTCTGATGAACACTCCGACTGATCCTCTTCTCACCCACGCCTGAACCCACAGACGACGCTGGCTTGGCCTTCACCTTCTTCTCTACCTCCGCCTCCTCCGCCACAAACGCATCCGAGCTCGAATGGATCGGCTTCACAGCCTTCTTCTGACCACCACCATCATCATTTGCGGGTGGATTCCCATTCTCATCGCTCTTCTTCCCATTGGCATCACCGCTGCCATTACTATCATGATCATTATTTGTATTATTGTTACCATTATTCACCTTCTTCTCCCCCCCTTTCTCCATAGAATTCGAATCATCCGCACCACCGTCCACCATCGTCCAATGGCTATCAAAATCCTTACGCCGATGAGCGGCATTTGCAGAAATGTTAGACGCAGGTCGCACCGGTGCCTCATCAGTACCACCCTCAGCAGCACCGCTACCGGGGCCTGGGACGCGCGTGTCTGAATCTCCGTAGATGTTGTTTTGATACAGGCCTAGACCTTTGTTATGTGCAGCGCCGGGGACCTTGAAGGGCGCCTGCCCCTGTTGCCCCTGTCCTTGTTGTTGCTGTTTCTTGTTGGCGATAGGTGCATCGGCGTCCTCGAAGATATTATTTTCGTACAGACCCAGGCCTTTGTTATGTGCGTTGCCCCTGGGATTGATCGGCTGGTTCAGCTCGCGTGCGTTAGGCGCTTCATCGTCACGGAGCTCAAAATGCGTTTCTGCATCGCGCCGTGGTTGCGGGGCTCGACGTTGCTTAGGTGGACTATCTGCAGCATCCCCCTCATCGTCGCTCCAGCCGAAATGTCGCACGTTCTGCGGCTGGAGTTTCTGTCGCGGTTTTTCAGGAGTGGCAAAGTCCTCGAAATCCCACTGGGACAGGTGTTTCTTTGCGTGGGGGCGGATAGGGAGGTTGTTCTGTACACTCTTCTGGTCCGCTTCGCCAAACTCAAAATGATTCTCCTGCCTTGGTTTTTCTTGCCTCAGTTTGGGTGGTTCAGCCTCGCCAAATTCAAAGTGGCCTGGGGCCTGTGGTTTCGTCGTGGGTCTAGGATGAGGAGTCTCTCCGAACTCGAAATGGCTGTATTTCGATGAGTGAGTTTTCTTAACTACTGTTTTTTTATCCTCTTGCTCTACTCGTTTCCCTTCATCTTCATCCACAAACAACCGCGATGGCCTATACATATCTCCCCCCCCTCCTTTGGACGCGATAACGTCATCATTCCTTACAGGCCGCGAGAATTTTCTCGTAGGTGTGGACTCAGCATCGGACCCAACAAGCAATTCACCTAAATCGCGAGGAGGAGGTTTGGCAGACCCGCGCGAAGCGCCTGACACGGGCCGTTCTTCCGGTGGAGGAGAACGGGGTTCGAAAAGCGACAATGAAGTATGCGGATCTTTGGTGATTCTCTTGCTGGGGGACGAGATTGATCCAAATGACGCGTTTGACGCGGCAGTAGTAATCGATCGCTTTTCTGGCAGAGACGCCGGCGACGAAATGGAAGTGGAGCTTTTGGCCGCAGCGGAGATGGAGGAGTTGACGAGACGCGACTGTTCAGTAGTGTAGCGGATTGGCCAATTGCGGCTGTCCGCGTCGATGACCTCAAGCTGCTTGAGAAGCGCTCCTTGGTCCCAGTACAGTCGGATTTGTGTAATCCTATCGTTGCTATTAAAATGGACGATGTGGACCTATTAAAAGAGTTCAAACTTTGGTCAGTGTTTACACTCATTATTTAGATATTTTTTGTACCAAATATTGCTCCATATATTTGCAATAGTTTGTCTTTCTTTTTGACAATTTATTTTTTTTAATTTTTGCTTTTTCTTTTTCTCTTATCTTTCGCGCGGGCGGGGCAACAATTGCCCCAAAAAAAATAATAAGAACCAGAGAAATAATAAGTTTTATTCGAAGAAGAAGAAGGATAGTTAAATAATTGGGCAGACTGACTATTGGCACCGTGACGACGCGATCGACAAGGAAATTATCATCCAGCTCCAGCAGATAGGCCCCTCCCCCAGATATAAACTCCAGCGAAGTCTCGACGTCCAAGCATAGCGAACGGGCACCCTCGACTGCGTGGACGATCTTCTCTGTTTTCTTTCTGAGAGCGCGGGACTGGGTGATGAGATGTTTGACGATGGGTTCTGGGTGGGAGAAAGTGGTCGTGGTGGATATGTAGTGTAGCGCAGCATCGGCGGAGAGAGACGCGGCCGTTGGATCGGCCAAGAACCGCTCGTAGACGGCTTTGAGCGACATGGTTGGTGGGGATGGGTAAGGTAGATAGATAGATAGGTGGATGGAGGATGGAGAGAGGGGGGGGGGGGGGAGAGGGAAGAGAGGGATACGGAGGAGATGAGGAAATAGGACGAGACCAGGTAGGTATGAGGAAGTCAGTCAGAGCCCGGGATCAGGATTGTTTATTATTTTTTATTATATATAGTGGTGTTATTGTTATTAGGGGACGGACGGTGTTTGGGCGCGCGGGTTGGGATGTTGCTATGGATGTTGTTGCAGCAAGGAGTAAAGTAATCGGCGGGCAAGCGTGTTCAGGTGTATCCTGTATTTATTTGTATCCTGTATTCTGCGGTTTCTGCGGTTTCTGCGGTTTCTGTTGGTTCTCTCCAACGGCGGCAGGGATACAGACAGACCGTTGCACTTGGGGGGCTCGGTATATATTTCTCAGGAGGGCTGGCTGGCAGTTAAATACATAGTTGTGTAGTTATAATCTCTCTAACATCTACGTAGTAGAGGCCCAGTTGACAGCAGGTGTATGGTATGTATGATCTTTTCTTCCTTGTGAAATGTACTGACTATTATATGTGGAGTGCAGAGATTATTATTTATTAGAGATAAAATAGATAAAAACAAAAGATAGAGAGATATTTCCAACTTAATCAATAATGATAACATTACTACGTATTGTCTGGGGAATAACAGAAACCAAACAAGGCGGGTTAACAGGCCAAGGAAATCCTGGACAAGGTCAGGGGTCAGGTCAGGTCAGTCACCATAACATATACCTGTTCCTGGATATGATTATAGTTAAAAGGGAAACTCTCCATTGTTTTCCTGTCTCCTGTTCCTCAGAAAACAAGAACCAGGAGTTTCTTCTACTCCGTACATGCAATGCAGCCTATTATTATCAATATCCACGGCAGCTGTAACTAAATAAGCCCCAGAACAAACGCCACTGTTTCATCTTCCCTCGAAAGACGCCGTGACTGGCTGGCTGTGCAGACGGGGCCTAGCTCGGGCTTCTGGAATGCTGCGGCGAAGAGAAGCCTGGAACACAGCAACCAACAAGTAGCCAGGCACGTGTGTTCAAATTGAAATTGCCAGCAAGAATCATCAAGTATCAAAAGTATCAGTATTATTATTATTCTTGATGTGATGGAGTATGTATGTATGTATGTACGTACAAGGGCAACATGCTAGTTTTGATCCATCATTATCACTCTCACAGTCTCTGCACTGGGTTTTGTTTTAACACTGATCTTGTTAAAAGTGAAAAGTGAAAGTTGTTTTCAAACCTAGTTAACTACCTGCCTATGTGCCCGTGTCATACAAAAAGGTGCACATTATTTCAGCTACCCCATTCCAATCTATTGTCTAACATAAAGAACAACAACACTCTGAACAATCACAAAAAGAAATAGCTAACTCTGAGAGAAGGACAGGACAAATATAGAATACAATCAATTTCATCTGTAGTTATGTATATTGCCAATGATGTGGGTGTCTGGGTGTATATATGTTCTTCTTAAAAAATTGAAAAATTGAAAAAAAAAAAAAAAAAAGAAAAAGAAAAAAAAACCCCCCGCCTTTTTAAACGCCTTGCTAAATGACTTTAAATGAAGTCTAGTGGTGGAAAATACTCCGATAAACCCGTCCATCGTTCTCTGGGCGTTTGTTTGTAACAGCTTTGGGGTAATGCTTTTTGACAACTGGATGCAATAAATGAATGCAGCCCTTCCAATGGACAATAATAGCCCGACAGAGCAGGCAAACGAAACAGAAATCCGGAAGTCATCCTCGTACCTTTCGTTTCCTTACTTTTGCTTTTTTAATAATAAAGGCTAGAACACCGCGACGAGAATAAGACAGAATACTTAATTCTTTGGTTTCTCCTTCGCTTCTCTCTCGCTCCTCCCGTTATTTTCATTTCCACTTTTTTGTCCTTTGCCTACCTTCGTCCCTTTTTATGGTATAGATAATTTTTAGAAAGAAAGATGTGGTATATTATTACAACGTCCTGTTTTCATAGCAACTGTTAGTCATGGGCTGATCGTCTATCCGCCGCGCTTCTCTCTTCCCCTCTCTCTCCGCAGTTCAAATATACAACACCAGTGCCTGCAGGAGTGGAGACATGGGCATGGGACGGGTTTAGACAGACCCTAAATAATCCTCTTTGATACTTCCAATCGCAAACATATTGCGCACGTCATTTCGCAACCCAATCAGCTTGATGCGCAAATTGGTGCCCTTCTCAATAACCTGTTCTCCATTGTCCGTATATTGCGGCGGAGTCGCGTCGGGGTCCCATTTGATTTCGGGGGGAATCAACTGTTACTCGGAACAAAAATGGAATGATACTCGTTAGCAAAGCGAACCTCGGGTGCGTCCAGTTCAAACCAATCCAGTAAAAGAAGAACAGGAAATATCAGCGGCAACGAGCAAAACATAATAAATGAAACATACATGTTTCGACACGAAGACCGTCAACTGGCCAACTTCTGCAAATATCCCTTGGTTTTTAACAGATGTCACGATAGCATCCACCTTCATGCGATCATCACCATCACAGGCGATACCCAGTTAGCACGACACGTGTAAAAAGCCCATCTGAATCCCACAAACAAGCCCCACAGAAAATACATACCGTCTCCCCCTTAAACGGCTTCCAGACAATCGCCCTGTACATAATAGTATACTCCGCCAGCCCGCTACCAGGCAACACCCTCCCCTCCGAAATGTCATATGTATCCATCACACAAACAATGTAATAGTCGCCCGTGCACACCCCTTCCACGTCATCTAGCAGCTTCTGCGTCAGGTATTCCTTCACATGTGAGCCGAAGAAGGTCGGGTGGAGAGTGAGGACATGTTCGAGGAAGTGGATGAAGAACATGGTGAAAAGGCTGGGCGGGTGAACGCAACAGAGGACAAACCCGCGCGCTGTAGTTTCGCGCTCACTGTATGGCGACTAGAATAACGGCCTCTCAAGCAATGAATCGCCGGGTTTGTCTTTTGGACGGAAGGATGCTAAATTTTCTAAATCCCCCGCAGCCCCAATGTGCGTGTGTGCGTGTGTGGGTAGGCGGGTAGGCGGGCAAGATCCAATCCAACCCCCAAAGCTCCCAGAACGGCCTTCCTAACAAACGGACTTTGCGCGCAAAACAAAGCCCGGGCGACGTCGTGCGATTCTTAGCGTATCATGACAGAGCTGTTTTTTTTCCTTCGCTTTTTACTCTTTCTCTTTTTCGTGGTCCAAACAGGAAGACTGTTTGATAATGACAGGCAAAAGCAGCGCGTAGCTTTAGCCAGCAACAAATCGTCTATTTCTATAAACTGGGTAAACGAGAGACGAGAAGAGAAAGCTGAATATTGGTACCCTAAGGGAATTGGAGGAGGAGAAGGGCCGTGGTTAGCTGAGCTGAGTAAAACCTTAATTAAGTAGCCCACGGGCGCGTTATGGAGAGCAAAGTAATCCGCAGGATTGCGCAGGTGAGCAAAGGATAATGAGGAGGGGAGAGAGGGAAGGGGAGTGTGAAGCGGGAGAGATTCAGAGATTGGCATGTTGAGCCTGACAGAGGCAAGAACCTTGGAACCTTGGAAGTTTGCGGGCGCGAAGAGCAGTCACGTGGATTTCATGTTTATCACGTGATATAAAACTCAAGGGTGATCTCCGGCTCCTAGACAATGGACATTACCTAGGTAGTAGATGAGCGACTTAGAAGTTGGATGAGGTTCATGAGATGGCAGAGGGTTAAGGAATCTATGCAAGATACGGAATGAATACCAAATGGACTTCTTTCTCGGTATACTGACAGAGGAAGCTACTAACGAGCAGAACTATGAGGCGAGTGTGAGGCATGTGTAGATGGCGAACATGAGCGCTGCTTGCTTGTCCCAGAGGAGAAGTGGGAGGCAGATAAATAATTCTTTACAAACAACAGAAAAGGAATGATAAAATGGCATACTCATTTGAGGGTACGGCTTTGATGGATGTACTAAGTATATCTTCATGGTTGACCAATGACGATCACATGAAAGCTGGGCACTTCGCGGCGGCAACCTTAAATCTTCCTGCCCAGAACAACATCTGGGGAAATTGGAACATCTCCGCCTACGAGCCTGAGACAGACAGACAGGCGAGCCGGAATATACAGAAGCCAGAGTCCGAATACAGATATTTCCTGATCCTCCATACCAAGACTGGGAACAATATACCAACTCAAATCCCCAGTATCCAGTTGCTTGCTCCTGCTCTTCCCACCATCCCCGCTTATCTATAACCTATTTCTAGGTTCCCAGGTTATTTACTACACCCAGCGACACGTTCATGTACCACACTTACATGAGATCCCACTCCTCCATCTCTGTGTAGACGGGCAACTCGGATAGCAGCCATGGCGCTCAACCTGGAAAAGCAGTTTACCTTTGTAAGTAATAGTAGAGTCTCTACTTATTGACCCCTCCTTAACCCACAACAAGAGACTGACCGTTCTGTGCAATAGTATGGTGCCTACCACCATAATCCAGTAAGAGATATCCGGAGAACCCGCCCTCCTATGTAGATCCTATATGTCACATACGTTCAAATCGTCTCTACCTATCTATCCTAACGCATCTCGTCTCGCTACATAGGTGAACGTCGCAATCCACATCACATGTGTCCCGGTGATAATGCTGTGCATGTTCCAACTGGTACACCTCCTATTCTCCCATTCCCTCCCTATCAGCAACAAATCCAGAACTAACAACAACATCCAGGCAACAAACTCAGGCCCCGTCATCCCTCTCCCGGACTCCCTCTCCATCACGAACCTTCCCCCAAACCTCGGCACCATAGCCGGCCTCCTCTATGCGTCCCTCTACGTCCTCATGGAACCTGTGGCCGGCGCTCTCCTCGCCCCTTTACTAGTCGGTGGCACTGCGCTTGTCAACCATCTCACAGCCACCTACGGTTCCGCAGCGACATACTGGGGCCTAGGCATCCAGGCAGTCGCATGGATAGCGCAGTTTGTCGGCCACGGCGCTTTCGAGGGGAGAGCACCCGCATTGCTAGATAATCTGGTGCAGGCGTTTTTCCTCGCGCCGTTTTTCGTGTGGCTTGAAATTCTGTTTTCGTTGGGGTACCGGCCACAATTGAAGGCCAGGATTGATCAGGCGGTTATGAAGGAGATTGCGAAGTTTAAGGAGGAGAAAGGGACTGGGAAGGGAAAGAGCTAAATAGTTATTTTGCTTTTCCCGTTCCCACATCCCACCAAACTCCCTTGGCCGTTTTCTTTTTCTTTTAAGCCATCAGGTGGAGGATAGGGTGGCTATCTGTTGTGTGCTACTTTTGCGGCCGGGCTTTTGTATTCAATATATACCCCGGGGTCAAGCGAGAGGTTTATTGAATAGTACGGTATGGTATGGTGTGGGGGTGATTGATGCGTGATGGGAACAATTGGAAGGAGGAAGCAGGATGCACTGACACGACCCTTTCATATGTATATTCATTTTTGGAGGGGCAAGATTTCATCTATCCGCGACTTCCGGAGTTGTCTACTCTCCTCTCTTCTCCATGATCGATTCGGTTCTATTACTCTCAAAACAAGTGGATGTTTATACGTGACGGATAATACTTTACGTGACGTTAGTTGATATTTTTATATAATCTAGCATATGATATTGGCATTTGTGTTTTCAATTGCAAATGCCCTTTATCTAATTTATATGCGTTTGAAATGTATCTTTTCTCGTTATGCTCATGACTAAGCACAACAATGTCGCCCTAGTCGCAACTCTAGGAATCAACAAAACCCAAAACAAGGCGAAACACCACGCATTACGCCTCTAGATGGCGGTATTTGGAGCAACTGAACCGTATAGACGATAGTAAAGGTATCTGCAATGATAAGCACTGTAATTGCACCGTCTCATCGCCTGCAATTGTGCGCTGTGGTGGCATTCAGCCCTCGGAACAAACTTTGCTGACTGTCCTATTAGGCTCGGCAAGATCTTGGCTAGTCCCGTTTGGGCCCAGTCCTCCTCGCAACCTCAAAGCTCGCTCTTTTCCACCATCCACAATATCCGCTCCTCTCCTCTCCCACTGTGCAACCTCCAATTGCTCTCTCCTCCCATCTTTTTCCATCTCTACTCCCTCTGAACCCCATCCTTCACAATGTTCAGAAACGCCCTGCGGCAGTCCAGCCGCTCTGTCGCCGCCGTCTCTGCCTCTGGCAGGATCGCTAGTGTAAGCCATCCCTCTTCCCATCCCTTTTCATCGATCTTCCCATCCAAACCCCCAGCCACGCCCATTGTCTTCATCGCTTCCACCCGACAGAATCCATCCATGCCGCCCTCAATATTGATGTCGATGTCCTGTTGGGATCCAATTGACTCAATTATATCCCCTTGGAGTCGCGTCTGCTCTGTTTAAACCCCGCTGACAAATTTTCTTCCCGTCGAAAACAGGTTCGAGTTGCTGCCCCAGGACCACTTTCACAAGTTCGAACATACGCTGCGGAAGCAAAGGCTTCTCCTACCGAACTCTCCTCTATCCTCGAACGGAAAATCCGGGGTGCCCATGAAGAAGCCGGCTTTGCTGAGACTGGCCGTGTCCTTTCTGTCGGGTACGCCTAGAATCTCTCACCCAAACAGACCAACATCAAGGACAAAAAAATTAGCCATTGCGAAAATACAACCACAACAAAAAGATATAGTGATGAATGCTAACTGGCTGGACAATAGTGACGGTATTGCCCGCGTCCATGGCATGGCCAATGTCCAGGCCGAGGAACTCGTCGAGTACGTTCTTTGTCTAACCTTCCGACCGTTGAAAGTCAAAAACATACTTACACCAAACTTTTAGGTTTGCCTCTGGCGTCAAGGGCATGTGCATGAACTTGGAAGCCGGCCAAGTCGGTGTTGTGCTCTTCGGTTCTGATCGTCTCGTCAAGGAAGGCGAGACTGTCAAGCGAACTGGCCAGATTGTATGTACAGGAAATTCTTTGTCATCAACTTGATGTTTTTTATATGCTAACCCTTCACCCTCAGGTTGATGTCCCCGTTGGCGACGCGCTTTTGGGCCGTGTCATTGATGCTCTCGGTAACCCAATTGATGGAAAGGGCCCAATCAAGACCACGGAGAGACGACGTGCTCAGGTCAAGGCCCCCGGCATTCTGCCTCGCCGCTCCGTCAACCAGCCTGTGCAGACCGGTCTCAAATGTGTCGACTCTATGGTTCCCATTGGCCGTGGTCAGCGTGAGTTGATCATTGGTGATCGTCAGACTGGAAAGACTGCCGTTGCTCTTGACGCCATGCTTAACCAGAAGAGATGGAACGACTCCAATGACGAGACCAAGAAGCTGTACTGTGTTTACGTTGCTGTTGGACAGAAGCGTTCCACTGTCGCCCAGCTCGTCAAGACCCTTGAGGAGAACGATGCCATGAAGTACTCCATCGTTGTTGCCGCCACTGCTTCCGAGGCTGCTCCCCTTCAGTATATTGCTCCCTTCACTGGTAAGTCTTATTTTTTCCCTTCTTCCCTTTTATTTTATATTATGTTTTTATTTTTAAAAAAACTTCTGATTCTAATGACTGTTCTTACCCGTTTCAGCGACTGCTTGCGCCGAATTTTTCCGTGATTCCGGACGCCATGCCCTGATCACCTATGACGATTTGTCCAAGCAGGCCGTTGCCTACCGCCAGATGTCTCTGCTGCTCCGTCGTCCCCCCGGACGTGAGGCTTACCCCGGAGAGTACGTTTCAAAATTTCTCTCTTTTGTAGGGTTCACATATGTCTAACTCTTATTCCTTTAGCGTCTTCTACCTCCACTCTCGACTTCTCGAGCGTGCCGCCAAATTGAACGACGCCCACAAGGGCGGTTCCCTCACTGCCCTCCCCATCATTGAGACCCAGGGTGGTGACGTGTCCGCGTACATTCCCACCAACGTCATTTCCATCACTGACGGCCAGATCTTCTTGGAGGCCGAATTGTTCTACAAGGGTATTCGCCCAGCCATTAACGTCGGTCTCTCCGTGTCCCGTGTCGGCTCCGCCGCTCAGCTCAAGGCGATGAAGCAAGTCGCTGGTTCACTCAAACTTTTCTTGGCTCAGTACCGTGAGGTTGCCGCCTTCGCCCAGTTCGGTTCCGACTTGGACGCTTCCACCAAACAGACCCTCAATCGCGGTGAGCGCCTGACCGAGCTGCTCAAGCAGAAGCAATATAGCCCCATGGCTGTCAACGAGATGGTCCCACTTATTTTCGCTGGTGTCAACGGCTATCTCGACTCCATCCCCGTCAACAAGATTCTGCAGTGGGAGACCGATTTCCTTGCCCACCTCAAATCCAATGAGCCTGAGCTTCTCCAAACCATTGAGAAGGAAGGGCAATTGAGCAAGGACCTTGAGGCTCAGTTGAAGGATGTCACTATTGCCTTCAACAAGGCTTTCTCATAACCTTTTTGCGCTGACAACCGCAATGTATTTGAAAATGAAAGGAGGGAGAAGGAATAGAAAGGAAAACTATGTGTAACAAATTAAATCTTTGCATCCTCTTTTTTTCCTTTTTTTTTTTCTTTTTACTGTTTTTATCCCTTAAGCATTCCCACCTACTCAAGAAAAAGGATCATTTTTTTCCTTTCTTTTTCTTCCTCTCTCCTTATTTCTTTAATAAAAACTCACTCTTGCCACAATGTATAGACAAGAAATAGCTCGTGTACAATTTTGAAATCAATTTCATTTTCGTTTTATTACTTCATATTTTAATTTCTTGTGTATTCTTGGCACTCTGTGAGAAAGAGAAAAGTGGTATAAAAAGTTACACTCATGACTTCTCTACATGGGAGTCATCTAAGTAATGAATTCTCTCCTTTTACTGCCTCTTCTCCTGTGATCACTTTTCATACGTTTCAACTCTGCTCATCTCTCATTTTTCTCACTAGCCTACTTTTTCAATTTCCAGTTTCCGTTGTTTTTTTACGGCATCTTTCTCTATTTTGTCGCTTTTCTACTTGCTATATGATGAATGTACTGTGTACGATTATCCCTCTGTTAGACACAATTGTATTGAGATTGATTAAGAAGAGAGAACTGAGAACTGTCTGCTCTTAGATGCTGCTGCTAGGTTCTGACAGTTGTGTGAAATGGAGGAGAAAATATGAGAAAAAAAGATATACTAATACAAAGTGCTGAATTTTGAACAATGAAAAAGCTAAAGAAGCCGACATCTAATGAGCACAGCCAGCTCTGGTGAATTTGAACTCTGTGAAGCTGTATGAGTGAGTATTTTTTTTTTATTATTTCAGCTAGAGAAAGATGTTTAAGCTGACATTTGCTGTGTTTCCAAATTGAAAAGATTTTCTTGAAAAAACATATATATATAAAATAATACACCCAGACATACGGTAGACTATTTGCACCTGGTCAAGAGTTTAGCTCAAACACAGCTTTTATATATAAAATACCTAGTGATTCAATGTAGATATCAAAGTTAAGAAAAGAATCTCTTCTCTACTATTCATCATTGTATTATTCAATTCTAACAAGTCTCAGTGTTTCACAGAGAGTTTAACTATATATAGAGTGCAGATACTCATAGTTTTTCAATTGAATGATTAATATAATAATGTTAGCTATGAGTAGACTCTTTATTATCACAGAATATAGTAGCTGTCAATATCTGTACTTCATAGATACTCACAGCTCCTCTTTCATTATCTCATAGTGATAGTTAAACTCTTCAAGAAACATCAGAGCTGTCAGGATTTGACAATATAATGAATAGCGGGGATGAGATTCTTTCTTGACATTGAGATCTACATTGATTGAATCAACTAGCATTTGAAACTATTCTATCTCTGAGTTTGTAGTATCCATTTAGAGTTATAGAAAATATATGCATAGGAATATTCCAACACATTCTAGATTAGATCTCTTACTCTATTATTTACTTGTTTGACAAGATACTCTGTTGATGTCCTCTAGTCTAGCTTGTGAATCAATTCATCATTTTAAAGACATAGCTCAATCAGCTCATTGATAAGCCTGGAACGCACCCAAAAATAAAAGGAAAAAGTTTATAAAACCCATTTCTCACCTCCGTAGACACTCATGAATTGATTCCTGCCACACCCTCCCTTCCTTACATCTTCCCCTCCCCTCGACTACAAATAAATCCAGACACATGGCATCAGAACCAGAAACCCCCGCCCCAGCTTCCTGCAAAGTTGTACTTGCCGCGAATGTTGCGCGGGGCCTTTTGGCTGAGGTCAATGAGGGGCGTCAGACGCTGAACAGGGCGCCGCACCTCGTGGGGTTTTTGGCCAATTCAGACCCGGCTGCGAAGATGTATGCGGATTGGACGGAGAAGACGTGTAAAGACAAGTGAGTGTAATTTTTTTCTTACTTCTTTAGCTGTGATCGTTCCTTTTTTGCTTTTGCGAAATGAGAATCCTCCCCGTGTAAGCGCAGATGTGCTTCGCCCGGGTTGCGATTGTGGCTGCTTCAATTAAGATAACAGCCAGGGCTTTGGAGAATCATTTTACAGAAACCTCAATTGACGTTTAATTAATTAAACAAAAATGTAACGGCGAAAACATGTTAACCTCCAACTCATAGCAACTTTCGCTATACCCTCCGCACCGTCTCGCGCGACGACATCGAAGACGCCATCCTAGCCGCCAACGCAGACTCAGACATCGATGGCATAATAGTCTACTACCCCATCTTCAACAACAGACAAGACCAATATCTCCAACAAATCGTCGACATCTCCAAGGACGTAGAGGGCCTCAGTCACCGCTACATCTTCAACATGTACCAAAACATCCGCTTCCTCGACCCCCCGCAAAACAAGCAGAAATCCGTCTTGCCCTGCACGCCGCTCGCAGTTATCAAGATCCTCGAGTACCTGCAGATTTACAACACTATCCTCCCCTACGGGAATAGGCTGTTTGGGCATACGATATGTGTGGTTAATCGGTCGGAGGTGGTGGGGAGACCGCTGGCGGCGTTATTGGCGAATGATGGCGCGTGTGTATATAGTGTGGATGTCACAGGTGTACAACAGTTTACGCGTGGGGAGGGGATTAGGAAGAGACATCACGAGGTTATGGATATGGAGGGGTGGGGGTTGGAAGATGCGGTGCCGCATTGTGATGTGGTTATCAGCGGGGTGCCAGGGGATAATTTCAGGTTTGATACGAAGTTGTTGAGACAGGGGGCTGTGTGTATTAACTTTTCGAGTGAGAAGGTGAGTGTAGTCTCTGGTGATAAGGAGAGGAGGTGGCCGATTCTGTTCTTTTTCGAGTAAGTTTTATAATGCTGACGGCGGCTTTCTTTCTTTTGCCGATAGAATTTCGGACCAGAGGTGAAAGAGAAAGCATCCATATACGTCCCGGCCATTGGGAAGGTTACGATCGTGGTGCTGCTGAGAAACTTGCTTGTGAGATTTCCCCCTTCCTTACCCTTTCTAACGATATTATGTATTTGAATTTTCACTTTATCTGTCCTGACTTTCAAATCCCCTTAAAATAGAGGATCGTCCAGAACCGCAGCCACAGTCAGGTCCACCCTGCAGACGCTGTTGAGAAACCCGGCACTCTTGAGGGCGTCGTCACGCAAGCGGAGTAAGGAGAGTGACCGTATTCTTAACCGGTATCGATATGTACACATTTTTGTATAAACTCATGTTCTTCCATCTAGGGACAAAAGGTTGGTAGCCGGACTGAAGGGGAAAAAAAGGGAAGGGGGGTATAATTATATAAAACCAAGGAGTAAAAATGTGGAAAACGAAGCAAAACGAAGAAACTCGAAACGAACATAAAAAGGAAGATAGTTTCAACGATATCCTTGAGTTGATTTTTGGAATTTTGGAGTGCATGTTATTATTGTTTTATGGAGTGAAACGGAGCGTTTGGATTTTGATTTCAACATCAGATCAGGGGTTGCTGGTGGGAATTTAAAGGAGCGACATCTCTTGAGACTTTATTATTACTATTATTGTCATCTGCATGATCGTAATCATACGATGAGGGAACCGATATCGCAGTGCAATCCTCTGATATCCCCAGGAAAGAGGACTGAATACGAAACCTGGATAGGAGAGTAGGAGGTGTTCATGAATACATCCTTGCGCAAGTTGAAAAAATGAATACATCAGCAGCATCGGTAATGTAGGAACTAATTCTTTTTTTTCCCATAACGTACGATATCCCAATAATAAACATGCAGAATTCTTGTTACCAACCATTCCATCATCCAGCAAGCAACAGAATCAGAAACAAGTCCGAAGAAAAGAATATGAATGGGAGTCAGGACAGGACATGGGTGGTCAGTTAACAGCCAAAAGCCACTGCCCACACTCTTCTTCGATTTTATCATCAAAGGGATTATCCCACAACCCTACTGCTTCCCTGTCGCATCCTTATCACTAGTAGCCGAATCTACCCCCTTCAACGCCTTTATCTCACTATTAAGCCAATGCTTAAAGGGTTCGGGATGAAACGTGCCATCCGCAGAAAACCATCTCGAAAAGGGCGCAGAAACAGTAGCGTCCTGAAGAACCGCACCGGAGTTGGATGTATGTCTAATGCGCAGTGTATATAACGGCGAATGCTTTTTAGTCGATGAGCAGATGTGGAGCTGGTTGGATTCGTTTATTCATTAGTCCACAATGCTACCCTGAAAAACATCTACGTTGTATATAAGCATATATAACCATACCTTCTCACCCCCTTCCCTACTCCCCTCAAACACCTGTCCGGCCTCCACCAGCCAAATCCAGACCGTAAAGGCGAAGTTGAGAATAAAGTATGTCACGACAGCGGCTATGGTCCATGTGTGCGAAACATTCCACCCCAGCTGGCGGTCGACGTAAAATAAGGCTCCTGACATGGCCACGGCGGTGTATCCTAGTATTAAGCGGACATTGGATTTGAAGTTGTCTGGGGTGAATCGGTAGGGTTTTGGGATGGATATTAGGTAAGGAGTTAGTGCGTCGTCAGTAGCATTTTTGAGCTCTGTAGTAAGATATGTTAAATTTGGGCCAGTCCATTATTCGGTCTCTTGCACTTGGATTGTATATGTCGTATGATTGGGGGAAAAGAGAGGAGGGTTGCGATAAGTGTAATATGCTCACCAGATAATGAGTAGACGGGGACCTTAGAGGAGGCCATTGGGGGTGGTATGCCGTGCGTGTCCCGTGTGATTCTGCTTTGTTTTGAGATGACAGAGGCACGTTCATAGAATATCGATTTTGTTCAAGGGGACAGGACGTGTTAGCTTCGTTAAAAGATACTCTGAATCCTAGCTATCTGATAATTAGCATTGAAAGCTGTCCTTGGGCTGGAAATCAGACTAGCATCTGTTTAGGCTTAGTGCGCCGAGTTGACAAAGGCCAGCCTCCTGTGACATCATACTGCCTTAGTCATCACACGTCGGGAGGTTTATGTTGTTCCGGCCCTACTTTTCTCCGAGGCGTCAGCTAACTCACTCCTTCTGCAAGAAGTCCGCTGAGCGGGATGAAACTACAACAGGTAAATATCGCCAACTATTATTTGAGAGTCAACAGCTTTCATTGTCTCTTGCAATGGCGGTTCAAGGGGTGGAGCAGACCATCCTTCGGGATCCGGCTCTGTTGTATGTACTCATTAACTTTCCTTTGCTGTCTGCATGGCTAATGTTACTCCCAACGATGTAGTTACTGGATCCTCATCCCTATTAGTGTGGTCATGGTACGGAATATGTCCCAGAGAATTGCGTCTCGTCAGGCGCCTTCATTTTCTACTCATGAATCCATCTAATAACAAATTCGTGAACTCTATTGTTTAGATTTTAACTGGAATCCTGCGCCACTACGCAACCGTGTTCCTGGCAACTCCGGCCAAAACCGCCTCAACGCTAGCAGAGTCCCGGGAACGTCTGTCACTCTTGCGCGGCGTCAATCTACGAAATAATGCCTCTGCTGTCCTTACACCGTCATCTCTTGCTTCTCGCAAGAACTTTCTCATTACAGGCTACAAGGAGGGCTCGTTCCTGAAAGATCCAGAGGGACGCGGCGCGGGACCCGTAAACCCCATGACTGATCCTGCAGGCATGGATGCGATGATGGGTATGATGAAGGGTAACATGGCGATGATGATTCCGCAAACATTGATTATGGGGTGGATTAATGCCTTTTTTTCTGGATTTGTTATTTGTATGTTCTTGCGATTCTTGCTTTCGCAATTCTCCTTGAAAGCTACCAGCTACCTGCTACCATTGAAAATTGGACATGGAGGGATGCGAATACGGACACTGACAATTTCGCAGTGAAATTACCATTCCCGTTGACCATTCGGTTCAAGTCCATGTTGCAGTCCGGAGTTATGACTCGTGATCTTGACGTGAGATGGGTCTCGAGTTTGTCATGGTATTTCTTGAACTTGTTCGGCCTGCAGCCAGTTTTTGGGTTTATACTGGGCCGTGATAACTGTGAGTGCTTTCCATTTGCTTCCTTCTTCTTACTACTCTCCCTCCCGTGTTGCCCATACAACCAACCTTCTGCAAGTACTCTTGCTAATTGCATCTACCTATCAGCTGCGAGCCACATGACCGAACAGATGTCTCAAATGAATCCCAGTGCGACTGCCAATCCCTTTGGACCTGGTCAGGACCCAGATAAGCTGTTCCTGGCCGAGGCAGAAAACCTGGAAGTCATGGAGCATTACTGTATTTTCGATGGCATTGAAGAGAGATTGTTGCAGAGAGTTGGGTAGAATGACGAGACCATGATGTACTATATTATTTGAAATTTTACAGGCAATTAAAGAGTTCGCTGTGTAGCGTTGAAGTTTGATTTAATATCATATCGTGACCTATAGATCTTGAGAAATGTGCATCCGTAATGATAAACACGCCCCATAACCATGTCAATCCCAAGCAGAAGATGTTAAAATTGAGAAAGCTGTTCCGGGATATCAAAACGAAAAGCCATAAATCATAGTTGTCATGAAAGAAATACACCCGCCGACGCCGATGCCATTAGCACCATTAATCTAGTTGAGGCTTAGACATAATTAACAACCCCCTTAAGAACCCAGACTTCCCCGTTGGAGGCCTGAGTCATAATCTTCTGGACTTCGATTTTACCCGGATAAATCTATCCAGCCATCAGTAAACTATCAACTCAACGAAAAAAAAGAAACGAAAAAAGAGATAAGGCACTCACATAAACCTTCCCATCATCGCCTTTCTTCCAAAAGACCCCGCCACCACCGACAGTTTTAACCGTTTCATGAGACGACCATGGGCTCACCGGTACAATATGCGCCTCAACAAAACGCCTCAGATTCCTTGCCGCTCTCCCTTCCCCTTCCTTTCCCGCATAAGCTGCTTTCTCTCCAAAGTTCTTGTAATCCTCCGGGTCCTCCCAGGGTTTGCGGGGCAATCCCTGAATTGCGGAATTCAGCGGAGCTAGTACGGTGCTCTTCTCCGACTCATTGTTGAAGCGGGCGGAGACAGGCTCGATATCCCGCGTGAGGGAGGAGAAGATGTTGACTTCGCGAGTCTTCGCGAGGATGTCGGAGACGAAGAGGTCTCGGTGGGCTTTTCCACTCGGATCGTTGCCTTTGCCTTGCTGGCGACTGTTACTGTTCCCCATTGCCACCTGGTCTTGTGGCGGGAGCAGCAAGGAGAATGTGTTCGGGTTTGCTTTGGGGATTTGAAAGTTTCGCGGGAGGAGACGGCGGCGGGTAACGAGGCGGAAATTGAGGCTCTCAGGGACGCCACGAAGGGCTGTTACGCTGAGGGAAATTGAAATTAAGAGGACAAAATATTTTAGGAGGAGGGACTTCATGGCTGGCAGTGGAAGGAGTCCGAGGACTCGACTTGGGGGATATATTTCACATAACCCAGAGTGTGAATGATATCATCACAAGTTGATAACTTATGAACTCCACCATCTTCACGTGATTTACTGGCGAAGCTGATTACGTCATATGACCTTTGCTCTACTTTCCATTATTTCGCTCTTTTGCGCGAAGCAGCGGATGACGAATAATATATTTTAAACGTGTTACAGCAGAACCAGGACTCTTTGATCAGAAAGTCATAATCGGCTGCTACCCTGCAGTTCTGTGTAGATGAACCAGTTGTAATGTTGCCCCAAGGACTAGTACTAATTTGGCATCGATGATAGTTTGGCTTTTATAGCGTATGACTAAGTCCTTAACTATATCAAGCAAGCATGTTGGCGCAGCGGAAGCGCGCCGGGCTCATAACCCGGAGGACCTTGGATCGAAACCAAGACATGCTAACATAGAAGAGGTTTCTTTTTTCTTCATCTTCTCTTTCCACTTTTTTAAATTTGTTTTTTTTATTTTTTATTTTTTTATTTTTAATTTTCTGCTCCCTTTCTTCGCGAATTCCTTGCCCACAGCGGCAACCACCACACGTGACTGTTATCGATAAGGGCTGGCATCTTTGACCGGAACGCGCGAAAACAACCGCCATCGTCACAATTCCAAGTTCACCACCGTTGGGCTGCTTCGGGAATCACCAGCAAGATGTCTGAATTGCAAGATTTTTTGCTGGTAGTCGAGAATAACAGAGAAGAGGCTCTGGGAATTGCTAGCATAACAGCCCAAAGTACGTCTTCCATGTTTCATTCTCGATCTGCCAAAGTGCGGAGAACTGACGGGTTCCGTTTATTCTTCATTTTTTGCAGAACTTGAAAGCAAACAATCAACTTTGATCGACGTTGTTCAATCCCTGGGAGAATATATCAATGACGAAAATCCTATTATCCGGGGGAAGGCGGTTTCATATTTGACAGCCGTCATAAGGGCCCTCTCTCCGAAATTGCTTTCCCGCCAACAAATACAGGCTCTGACAGATTTCTACTGCGATCGAATCGCAGATGGAGGGGCAATCGCAGGCCTGGATAGGCTTCAAGGCCTTGAGCGCTTTACTAAAGATATGACTGAGGGGGTTATACGATCGTAAGTGCGTCAGTAGACGACGAGTATTAAAGCCTCCGCTTTTTTATAGATCAGTGTTGAAGCGTCCAATAAACATACTCACGTACCCCAAGGATTTTCCAGCACTTTCCGGATTTACAGGCTCGTCCACAATCACAACGTTTCCAACTTCTTCAGTTGCTTAATGGGTTAATGTCAAACCACAGAAAAGGTGCGCATGTACCCCACATTCGAGGTTTTGAGATGTAACTCACCATCTATTTAGCACTGCGAGATATGGGTGACGAATCGCTTGTTGGAATTGTTGACCTTGTGAGCGGAGAGAGAGACCCAAGGAATCTCATGCTCATTTTCTCCATTCTTAGGGTCCTGATGGTGGAATGGGACATAACCAAAAATGTTCAGGTACGCACGCAACCGCCGACGACAAATATTGGAGTTCGGATTTTGACGTAGTGGCCACATACAGGCCCTCTTTGATTCGGTATATAATTATTTTCCCATCACCTTTAAACCTCCGCCAAATGATCCATACGGAATCACAGCGCAAGATTTGAAGACCCGCTTGCAAGATTGTATTTCGTCAACGCAACTTTTTGCCCCTTACGCATTCCCTTCACTCCTAGATAAACTAGACTCTACATCACTAAATGTGAAAGTACGTGAACCTCTCCTCCCCTTTCCGGGATGAAAGGCTGCTAACAGCCGGGCAGAAAGACGCCTTGAACTCGCTCTATGCATGCATATCCTCATACGATCCGGCTACTCTGTCGCGCTACTCGATAAGCGTCTGGGACACTTTGAAATTTGAGATTCTTAATGCGCAGGAAGAAATTATCACAGAAGAGTCATTGCGAGTACTTCAATGCCTCGCAAAGCGACTGTCCACACTTACCACGACATCTCAAATTTCAGCTCTCGCACAATATCTGAAACCAATAACAAAGGAATGCAATGAACAACTGCGCGAACCGCAACAGAAACAAGCCCAGCCAGCACGACAGATCTTGAGATCTCTTTCATCTGCTTCTTTGGCCTCTTTTGCTCTAATTATTCAGGCCGTCGTTGCACCATTACTCGCAGTTTATCAAGATGCTGATGGAATTGCCAAGCAAAGAGCTCTCCTGGAATCTTTTGTAGTTCTATTTGATTCCGCTATTGATATATTTGGAACATGGACTACACCTGGATCGGACCCTGCGCCGGAAAATCCTCTCTCCTCGTTCCAAGAGCGGTTAATTGAAATCTTCAGCCAAGCTCTAATGGGATCTGCAAAGGATGAAACCTCATTCCGCCTTACCTCCTTGCAAGGCCTGCTTCGCCTATCCTCCATTCGAGGATTCTTGCAGGAAAACGAAATCGGCCTTTTTGTACAGTATCTCGATGACATTCTGCTCATAGAGACCTCAGTGAGAGCAGAGCTGAGAAAGGCGGCAATAGACGCACTGGCTGGGATATCGAAACATAAGCCCCGACTCATTATGGATATCGCCTTTCCAGCTTTCATGGCGACGCTTCCGGATTCCGACAAAGATGCCGATCCTGTATATCTTACAACGCTTGAAAGCCTTGCTCAAATCAGCATTGAAAAAGACATATTCGAAACCTTCGTCCGACGCCTCTTGAGCAGGCTTGAAATTGTACTTCAGCTCGGAAATACAAGCACTTCCGCATATCCCCGTGCGATTTTGTTGACGATACTCTATGCTATGGATCGAAAAGGCTTGCAAAACGATTCGAACATTACCTACTATTATGATCAGATACTGGTGAAATTGACTAGGCGGGCGGCCCTCGCAACGACCGAAGATGATACGACCACGGTTATGAAGGACTCGTCCTTACTGGACGTCCTTGGGCGCCTGTGCAACCTTATTGTCCGGTCCCTTCCCCGCGAGAAACAGGATGAAGTTTGCGGGAACGTATACGCACTTTTTGCAACAGATGATAGCTTTATTCCCATCCCGTTTTCGTCGACTACCACATACCTTCGAGAGCAAACAATGATCCTGTCAACCTACCTCCTTGCCGGACTCCCTAAGGACTCTAAGCTGCCGTACACCAGCCCCGATATGGAATCTCTTCTTCAGGAACTAGTCCGACGTGCTATTGCCGAAGAAAACCTCACTACACATCTCGCACTCGCACGCCATCTTGCCCTTCTCGTCAACAAATTTCTCCCAACCACGCAGGTGCCTACCGCATCCTCAATCCTTTCGGCCCTCATCCAATCCTCCACATCCACATCCAAACCAACACCAAACGAAGCCTTCACCTCACCCAAAATCCGCACAATATTTTGGCTAGCGAAGGCATTGATACTTCGCCTTGCTCCCTCAACGGCAGAAATACTCAACTCGCTTTTAGCCCTCCTCTCGTCCTCGGACGCCCAAACAAGCACAACCTCTGGACGGGGATTTGCCCTCCTCCTAAGCCCAGATGATGTTCTTTCCCCCCAAAACGGCGCTGTCATCCGCCTCCTTTCGAAACAACGCGTCTTTTCCACTCTAATCCCGCTAATCTCCCAAAACGTGCGAGATCTCAACACGGGCGCAACCGCCGCATCCCGAGTTCCACTCCATACCAAACAGGCATACCTAACTGCCCTATCTGGCATTCTCTCCACTATCCCTTCATCTCTCGTCATGCCAGAACTACCAACTTTACTTCCTCTCCTCCTCCAAAGTCTAGATTTGACTGACCCACTATCACAGCCCATAAAAGCCGGCACGCTGGAGACGCTAGCTGTGATCATCCGCGATAACGGTGTCAGCGTAATTAACGAAGTGGGCTACGTCGATGATCTCGTGAAGAGGTTGTTGAAGACAGCGGTATATAACAAGAATACCGCAGCATCAACATCAACAACAGTAACCAAGGAAACAACCACGGCTGCAACTAGTGCCAATGACACCTCCACCTCAGTGCCAAACACTCCACACATCCGCGCACAGTCCCTCCAGTGTCTCCTGCTCCTTGCGCAGACTCCTGGCGTTTCGGATTCAACCTCACCGGCAGCTAAAGCTGCAAGTGCGAAACCATCGCCGTTGCTTCCGCTGAAGCATGTCGTGCTGCGCACCCTTAGGTTTGCGCTAGATGATCCTAAGCGGGACGTACGGAAGGCCGCTGTAGATGCAAGGGCGGCATGGCTGAGGGGGGTGGTGGATGTAGAGGAGGATGAAGAGGATTGACATAGCTGTGGGAAAGGAGAGGTGCGGTGCTCGTCCTCCAAGCATGATGAATGAAAGAAAGGAATGGCATCAATGGAACTTTTCAGATAGAAAAAAAAAAGAAAAAAACCTGTTCTTGTTTTGCTTTAACAAACCATTTTGATTGTTGTTCTTATTTTTAGCCTGCCACTTTCTAGGGTTAGATTTTATAGATTCTCCTTTGATGGATGTGCACAGCTCTTCACAATGCTATGTCCCTTGATTTATCTTTTGTATTGGTCAAAGGTATCCTTTGCTAGCTCATAATCTTCACTAAGCTCTATATAATGTACTTCTTGTTAAATAATGTGTGCAAGCTGGCTGGGACTTTAACTGACAGCCTGTTTCACAAAATTGACAGTCAATCTGTAGCAAAGTCAAGTTTTTACTTTTGAATTAACTAGTTAGTCTGTGGACTAAAGCTTGAGGAAGAGATGCAGAATGCAACTTACATCTATGCCTATGTTCATGGAACTATAGTTCATAGTTGGCCTAGAATACAATACAACTGATTGAAAATTTACAGGTTGATGACAACAAAAGAGGATTTTCTTGTAGAGATATACATGACTGCTACAGCAGCTAGTTAAACTATAAAGTCTAACTGTGAACAGCAGAAAACTAGCATCAATGTCTGATGATTGAAGTGTGTTTACTACAGCAGTCTATAGCAATGTTTTTTTAGTGTAAAGGCTTAATTCCACATAATACTGATTTTATAATCACGCACCCATTACACTAGTCCTAATATAGTTAGTATATTACTATATATAGTTTAGAGAGTCTTGGCTTTCAGACTATGAGCTTCACCTCATAGATCTCTCAATATATACTCTGTAATTCTCTTGAACACTGTAGAGCCCTCTCTCACCCCAGCAATGAAGGCTCTCAGATATATAGATATAGATTTTCTGTGTATAGAGACTATCTGAGTAGAGGCCTCTCTGTGTATAAAGCCCCTGGTTATAGAAGGGTAGAGGCTCTCTGTGTATAAAGCTCTCAGATATAGAGACCCCTGAGCATAGAGACCACTGAATATAGATTCCTCTGAAGACTCTGAGTATATACACAGTGTACACTGTGTAGAGACTGTCTCAGGTCAAGAGCCCTTCACTGATGTGAGTCATTATTTCATACAACCTCCAATGAGGAGATCTTGATTGCTAATACAATCAGTATCATTAATGTGTGCTCATTGTAACACTAGTATAAAATACCCATTTGACACATTTGTCACTATAGACTGCGTATTTACAAGTATGAGAATAATTAATGCATCACTCCTCCATGGAAAAGCCCAAAAAACGACTGCCTGTCGCCGCCCCTAACCTCTCCACGCTGTGCCTGGCTCTGGTTGGGATGCAAGGACCTCAACAAATTACAAATGCAAAGAACAGATTTATTCATATAAGGTACCCCCCCACCCTGGGAATCCCTTCCAAGCACTCACACCCACCACCATCTATGAGGTGCACGGCAAAAGCTTCTCACCTACCAAAAGCTTGTCGGCACTTCAGCTGTAGCCACTGATGGGACAGTAATGGTTTGATCTACCTTCAGTCCTGCTTGGGCCTCAGGGCCGTAGTTGTCCCGTCCAACATCGTCGATCTTTTGAACAATCTTGTTCGCGGCGTGGAACATTTCGCTCACGTCCTTGGAGCTGATTTCTGAAGTGGGTTGTTCTGGAAGTTTCGAATTTGCTATGCTGGTCTCGGAAGTTTTGGCAGCGGTGATAGCATTGGTGGATCGCTTTCCATTTTTTGCAGGTGGTGGTTTGAAGACGGACCAGGAAGTGACAGTGTCGCCAAATTCGAGATATTTATTGGAGTGCAAGATCTCTTCGATTGTTGGGTTCATAACAGATATCTCATACCATAACCTGTGATCGTCTACCATCTTATCAGCTGATTTTGCCCGCGCACGCACGGCCATCATATCATCACCAGAATACCCCAAAAAAAGATTCTGGACTTCAGTGATCTGGAGAAACGTTTCCTCATTCCCAAACGGTGTCGTATTGCCGTTAGCACTACCAGCAGATCCGCTCCCTTGATCATTAAGAAGAGAATGAATCCTGTCGTGGATGCCGGATTTCCTTGCAGTGCTTACTTGCAAGGGTCCTGTCTTATGCCGGTGGAAGCGATGGCGCGTGGAACGCTTCATGAGAACTTTTGTGATATTCAGTTGGCCCCCTTCCGGAATTCGAGTGAAAATTACGATTTCGGACAGGCCGGGCTCGATATACATTTTGCCGATGAGATTTTGGATTGCTTGGTCTATTTCCTCGTCTCCTCGAATGTATTCGACGGCGCCTTTCACCACGCCCCTCATATCCCAGGTTTGCGCTGCGCAGTGGACATTGACCGCACCCAACACGGATTCCGGCCTATTCACAGCCGCTGTCCCAGATTCATCGACAGTGACCACCAAAGTCTCGTCATTTTTGGTTGTGCAGTGAAATTCGTACCAAACACGACGACTGACAACTTCCTCTGAAAACATTTGGCATGTGGAACCATCCTGGCTATCAGGTAAGTCGAGTATATAATCGACGTCAGCGCCAGAGGTTGTGAGCATGTTTGTGAAAATGGTGCTGGGCTTAGGGAGGTTATTCTTGGGCTGAAAGAGGCTGTTCCAGGCCTTGAGATCTAAGGGCACTTCCTTTGACTGTTCGATGAGCGATCGACTTGCAAGTACAAGTCCCAGCTGAATTTCAAATGAAACAGTTCCTGGGAAGCATCGGACTCCATTTAGAATGAGGCTAACGTGCCGGAGGAACTCATTGAGTGCGACCCCACGTTTTTCATCCTCTTTCGCCTGTTGCGCCTTCTTCCATCCGCTTAACTGGATAGATTTTCTAGAGAAACTAGAAGAACAAGAAGTCGATGTTCTTGAGAGAATCGAAGGTGCGGATGGAACATCAGCAAAATTTTCCCGATTTTCGGCTTTATCTTTTCGATCCTCTCCCGTTCGGGCATTCTTCCCAGCCTTCTGGCCCATGATCCGATGGAAAACTCGAGGCTCAGGCTCGCGGATTCTAGGAGCGTTTCCAACAAGTGGCTCATTTGTGGGCCCATTGCTGCGGCAAGTTTTATTCTCTTTTGCATGTTCAGAATGCCATTCTCCAATCGTCGAACCTAACCTCGCCGCCTCTGTGAGTGCTAGGGGAACTGGCATGTACGATATTGGTGGTATCACTGCACTTGCCACTGGCGAGGTATCCTCTAAATCAACAAGTCGGGTTGGCTCGCCCTGTTCTGTGGGCTCCAGGCACGAGGTCTTTCTCAGACAGCTGTTCTCAGCGGAAAAGCAATCTGGTTGTCCGTACGCGACGGGAATAAAATTCACAGGCAGCCGAGGGTCCGGTTGGGCAGCACCATCTTCGTTGGTTGCACTTCTGACGTGGCCCGCTGTAGAGGCCTCAGCTGACGGAAGAGGCTTCGAGTCTTCGATGGGCGCGCAAATACCCTCTCCTGTATCGATGATGACAGCTTTGCGCCTTTTAATTCCCGGAGGCAGAACTGACTGAGCAGGCTCTGTATGAGGGTTTGGAGGCGGCGTGCCGTTAGGTTCCGAGACGTTTGGTCCCACTGCTCCAGCCTCAACTTCTGTGGCCCAGTTATCGACAAACGAAGCCTTTTCCGGAGTCAGGAAACGATGCTTGCCAACCAGGGCACCCCCTGGCGGAGCAGTTGGCAACGCTCTTAGTTGACTCTGCTGAACAGGATCCGCCTCCTCAGGGACGCTGTCCCCAAACCGAGGGGCATTTGACGCGTCCCCCAGACCCTGAAATTTGAAATCAGCCCAGAGCTTGGACCGTCCTTTCTTGGGCTCCGTTGGACGGGGTGGCTTCCTGAGGTTGATAGGAACCTGGTTGTCGTGACTTTCCGAATCTCTTCCCACAATCACGGTGACAAACATCTTGGAAAGTTGACCGATATCTTTCCTTTCCGGGTCGACGAGAATGCGACGAACTGCGTTTCTATGCAAATCTGCATATGGCGAGAGTTTGACGTGATATCCCGTCTCTGGGGGCACATTTAAAATAGGTGAGACTTGAGGCGTAATTGAAAGAGACTAACGTCTGTTAGCATCGATGCCGCCCTAGGAAGTGGTCATATATGGAATAAAATGGAGTGTAAACAAATGATGAGGGTGAAGCAAAGAAACCAAAACAGAGGATCTCCCAAACCTGACAACGAAAGGAGTTCAACAATAACATATTCAACATGGCATAAGCCAAATCGAGAATTATAAACAAAGAGGACATACTAGGCACGGGTGCAAATTGGAAAGCCGGCTCATTGCATCGTCAACGATGCTACTATCCAAGTAACTGAACACACGGATTCTGTCATTCGCCTCTTCGAGGACGATATCTGCTCCAGATAGCCTGGACACTTCGTCGATGGCGTATCGCAGCTTCTCAAAGCCACCAGTAGTCCCCAAGTTGGACTTCCAGTACTTCGTGGTAATCGGAATTTTAGTGCTCTCACTACCTCGAGAGAAATTGATCAAAGCCCCTTCCGCTTCCTCGATTATATCGTCCTCATATGGAATTTCATAAGGAGCATTTAGTGGCCCTAGGCGGGACACCTTCGGAATCTTTATGATAACATGAAATTACTAAGAGTTGCATGTATGGAACTACACTCATAGCAGTGTTTGATGTTCATACCTCTATCCTGTCGTTATCCTTCTCGGCGTCAATATACTTGGCCACCAAAATGCTCAGCTCTGACGCCGATCCCATAACATCACAGTTGTCCACAACGAAGACCTATATCATAAGCCTATATTTAGCCGACGAAAATATGCCTTTGTTACCGTTTGGATACGTAATGTCCTTTACTCACGTTATTAACAGGCTCATATTTGCAGAAACCAACACCAGCTGCGGAGGTTGCCCTTAAAACGCGATCCGAATTAGTATTGCCAGAAAGAGATTATAAAAATCGGGTGATCATGAACGAACTTGAAGAGTCTTCTAATATGTCCAGCCTGCAATGTATAAGATATCAGCCCTGTCCTGTTCGAAACCTTGTACAAATCCTGCAAACTCACCGCGTCGTTGTCAAATTTCCAAGTGGAGGCCACAGTCAAGGTCTGTGGACCTTCCATTTTGAGGTGTAGCTTTGGACTTTCAATATATCCAAGTTTACCGATATCTGAGCCACAAGGGGGTTACCACAGAGCCAGAATCTGGGGCAGTTATCCCAAATGCACACGATGCCGCTTCGAAACGAAAGGCAATGAAATAGTT
The DNA here is from genome assembly GCF_000003855.2 of Blastomyces gilchristii SLH14081. Lineage (NCBI taxonomy): Eukaryota > Fungi > Ascomycota > Eurotiomycetes > Onygenales > Ajellomycetaceae > Blastomyces > Blastomyces gilchristii. The sequence goes on along the minus strand of NW_003101676.1, from coordinate 1,060,414 downwards.
TCCGCAGATGTGAGGAGAAGAGCTGCCAGCGAGTCAGATCTCGATTAGGAGAAATAGTATCAAGAACAAGTCGATCAACAAATAGCGTAAAAGCAGAGAAAAGCCGGATAAATTGGGGACGAAACAAACGAATATGGATGGGTACAGATAGGGCCGATTCACCAACGCATCTAACCTTTCACCGATCACGCCTGTTCTATCAGTGGCCGTGCCTTTTTAATTTATACAGGTGAAAGCGGACGCGGTTCACCAGTGAGAGACTGGGTTTAGCAAAATAAGAACTCTTATGCAACTTGCTTGAAAGGACTGGCAACGGGGGCCTTCGAGCCTTGGATAAATCAAGATCGTTCAACAAGGAGATAGTGAAATTCCAGGGGCACTTTCTTGCCCGTTGACCGTGGTATTGGCTGATATATGCCTCCGCGAAAACCGATTTACGGACCGCCAGACGAACTGACAGGCCAAAGAGAAGAGCAGTCAACGGAATGATAGGGATAGGGAGGACAGAGAATAGTGACGAGTGCAGCATGAAAAATCAAAGACAGCAAGCAGTGAGAGTTAGCAGTAGGTGTCACATACTTGGTATCAGACCGTAGCGGACGGCAAAAGATGCTTTTTCTTCTTTTTCTCTCTCTCTTCCCCCCCTTTTTAGCCTGCGCCACTCTCTACCAGGCAAAGTTGATCTCAAGGACAGATGAAAAAGCTGATGAAAAAGAGGTTGACAGTGATACAGAAGAAGGAGAAGAAGAAGAGAAGAAAGAAGAAGAAAAGAGGCCGAGAGAATCAAATAGCAGATACCCAGTTAGTTGTTGATCTGCTATTTCCTCTTTTGGCTGCGTGTTTCTACTAACAAGGCAACACTAGAGCTTGACCATAACAGCACGCTCTCTCTTTATACTCTAGAGAATTAGTATGAATGATATCTTCAGTGTGAGAAAATCATAGAGAGCTGCTATCCTCTTACTGTGAAGTTGTGTTAAAACATTAGTTAATCAAAGAATGCTTGAGATGGTCAGTCACTATGGTGATGAGAGAGATTCCCGATTTCCATATTTCCATACAGCTCATTGTGTATCCTTCCTCTCTCCCTTCTCACCTGAAGCCAGTAAGATAGGCCTATGGGTATCTGCATTGGCATAACTGCTGTAGGGCTTTTAAAAGCTGCGCTAAAGAGAGAAAATGCAATATGTATCCTGCAGGCACAGGTACCATGCTAGAGTTGGTGCATTCAGCATGCTCTCACTCACCTCCCTTATTCTCATTTGCTGCATGCTATTTTTAAAAACCAGGGTATGTGTATTTATCAATCAGTATATATTTCATCAATAAAAAAGCTCCCTTTAAGAGTGTTGGAGAAAGGGAAAAACCAGCAAACACCGTCCCGTCTTAGATAGCAATGAAAGAGGCCCAGTAAAAACGAAGCGAAGAGTAATTAAAATATATTGTATCAGCAAACAACAGGGCAGTAGAATAGTGGAATGAGACAAAAGTGAACGGGAGCCCGAAGGGAACGAAAAGAAGAGAAGAATTAAAAGGGATTACAGGAGAAATAGAGGAAGGAATTCGTCACTTCTTTAGAATGGAATAAAGAAAGAAAGAAAAAAGAAAAGGTAAAAGGGCATGAAAATGTAGTTGAGATTTCCCTCCTTGCCTTTATGATCCTTTTGTTGGCTTTGTAACCCTGTAAAACTGCGGCTGTAGATGGTAAAAATCCGACAAGGGAAAAAAAAAAAAAGAGGATAAAACCGCCGTATACCTGTCCTATTTTAGGGGGCTGTAAATGCTTTTCCGCAGGCCTTTTGGTATGTGTATGTATGCGCAATGTGGTATGTAAGTATGTTTGTCCGTATATGTATGTATGGTAAGGAATTTAGTCGTTAAATTGGTCGCGCTTGCTGCTGCGTATATGTAAATGGGACTCTGTACACAAGATCAGAGGTAAAGAGATGAGGAAATAAAATATGGTCGTAAATTGGAATGAGTTCTGGGATATATGCGTGAAACGGGGTCGGGGTCGGGGTCGCTATTTTGAAGATTCTGGGTATATGTGGGTGGAAACATGCGTTCAGCCAGTCGTGCGTCGAAATCATGTGATGGGCAGGTTTCTTTTCATGCGCATTGGAAAATGGAGTGTAACCTCTGAGGACGAAACGAAAAGGCATATATAAGACCGGCAACATCCCGAATCCGTTTCCTCTATATGAGCTTGGGAGAATCCGGAACAGGCTCGGCCTTTGTGGTGTATCCCTAAACATCGAATCGAATCGCCTTCGCTTCGTACATCATACAGTATCTCGAAGGAAGAAGGGAAAAAAGAGATAATCAGAAGGACGACAGGAAGCGGGTATCCTCGGCAAATCCGATCAGGTTTTCCGTATCCATGTCTACCGTCATTCCGCTCCCTTAACCTCGTCTTTGACCTTCATAACCCACCTCATCCTCCCCGTAACTTCCTTCGCCTGGTCAACCACATCATCAATCGCAGCGTTATTCTTCCGGCTCCTCTCCACCAGCTCATGTACCGCACGGTCGCTGGCCTCCTTATATTCCGCAAACAGTCGTCCAAACCGCTCCATCCGATCCCTCTCCGCCTCAATCTCCTTATTCTTCTGCTCAATGATCACATCGAAGCGCGTGAGCTGATTCTGCCTCTCTATTTCCCGATTGCATAACTCCTTCAGCTCTGCGCGGAAACCATCGACACGCGTTCTAAACTCGCTTTGCTCCCTCGATCGCGCATGGGACAGCGTTTCATATTGATTGCGCGCCTGGCTGGCGATCTCCGTAGCCTCAGCGATTGCACGGTGGCTTTCATCTCGCTCCTCAGCGGCTAGCTGGTTTGTTCTCCGCGCATCCTCCTCCGCCTTCAGCCGCCTATCTTTCTCCGCTTGTACCTCCGCTTTCAGGTCTTCGATTTTCCTATCCTTGCGCGCTATCGAGATAAGATGCGCCTCGTGTGATTGCTCGGAATTACGCAGACGGTCCGTCACGTTTTGTAGCTGGAGCTTGAGCGTCTCGTTTATGCGTTGCGCCTCTTCTGCGCGGGACCGATGTAAACTGCATTCGCGCGTCAGGCGTGCTATATCTTCCTGTAAATTGTGAATGACTCGGCCGGACTTCCCGGTCATCGCGTGTCCTACGGCAGATGACCATTCGGGGGCAGGCGGAGAGTCTCCATTGGACATTGCGGCGGTGGCAGGAGGGTTTCGGGTTGTAGAAGGAACTATCGATCATGTTGGGAAAATATGTTAGCAGCCGATTTTATAGGCATTTCGTTAATATACGTAACATGGCTTTGGTATAATATAAATTACACGAAGCCGATATTTAGGTATTTAGGCGCACCATGTGAGTTTTCATCGGACCCACTCCCGTTCTGAGCGGGATAATGGAGCTGCTGCTGTTGCTGCTGCTGCTGTTGCTGTTGGCGTTCGGGAGTAGAGGATTCGAAGAGACCATTGAACTGATGCATGTTGAGACGGGTTTCGACATCGGCAAGGTGCACCTGGGGGGGCTCTGCAGCTAGTTGTTCCACCACCACGGATGGCGGAGGAGAATGATTAGCATCGGAGACCCGGCAGAAGCTGAATTTGGTCTTGACAAGTCTGACGCGCTCTATCGCGCCTCGCATTTTTCTTGTTGGAGGGGATGTTTTTCTCTTCCTCTTCCTCCCTTTCATCCCTTTTGTCCCCCCTCTTCCTTTATTTTCCTTTTTTCTTTGTATGTACAACGGGAGAAACGGGAAGGGCATAGGAGGCGCGACAGGTAGGCTAGAGAGTGGAGTGCTGCTCCTGCTGCAGATGCTGGATGCGGGGCTTGGATAATGGGGAAGGATGTTTTCAACATACTGCCAAATGAATTCAAGCTCACTTTCTGCACCTGGAGGAGATCTGACTGTGGTGTGTTGTGCTGTTTCTGTTTCTTCATCGTCGAGACATTGTAAATCTGATGAATGAGAGAAAAGGAATGCCAGGTTGCGGCTGATTGGAGATGAGAGAAAAGGTATACCAGGATGCGGAAGAGATACACAGAGACACAAACACAATTCTGCAGATGTGAATGAAAGTAATAAGTTAAACAGTATATCTATATGATGGGATAAAAATGAACAAATGGAGGATTAAAGAGAGAGAGCGACACAGATCTGCAGATGCCCAACCCAATAGTTACCGGCTGCAGCGTTTTAGCCAAGCTCTAGAGGCAAAAGAAAAAGGAATGAGATTTAAGCTGGGATAAGGGAAAGGATTGAATAACTGCGGAAGCCAGCATGGAATCAGGCCCCATAACAATTTAAACAAACAGGTATAAGAATAATGATGGACTGACTATCTCTTGTATGAAGGAATCCATGAAGGTTGTTGCGGGATGAGAAGAAATTGCAGATTTTGACACCTCATTCATCCACCTGGTGATGTCAGCATCCTCTGCTGCATCCCCTGCTGCATCCCATTCGGTGGACAGACAGTCTCTCTCCCCAGAAATTTGGGGCAGAAAGGAAAACAAAACCAGATCTTTACTCTAATTGAGTTTCGATGGAACTTGGTTTCTTGATCAGGAACGAACCTTCATATTTAATGGTTAGAGTCTCTAGCATCATCTCTCCCATGGTTTCAAGATCAACCTACATCTGTATGTTTTCAGTAGATTAGTTATCTACAACTCTCGAGCAACATTCACCACATATATTACTGGCTGCCAGCAGTTGAACACAGTTCACGGGCGTCTATCAGAATGCACGATATTTATTTCACTGCTGAGAAAGGGCACGCATGAAAAACTATTCGAACTGCTAGACTTTAACCTTTTATATACATTAAGTTACTAGTTAGTGCGACTAGTATGAGGGGAAGAAAGAGTGAGCTGTACCTGTAACTGTGCCTATAGGGTGAGATGAGCAATTCCGTACTACTGTCGCAGAGGTATGGATTCTCCGCCCTCTGCCAGTCTAGCCAGGTGGTGGAATATGGAGCAGCTTGTACAGCTTCGAATACATCAGCCCGTGCTGCACAGGTAAGGTCCCCTAATCCGTCAATACATGGATGTAGCCTGGAATAGAGAGGTACATCTGTGGCAATGTAGTAGTTACATACTAGGGACGGAGGCCGGTTGCAGAATGCTATTTTTCTAATTACTTACGAAAGAAAAAAAGAGAGGCAAAGAATGAGAAAAACAGAACACTGCCCTTTTCATTATCAAGAAAGATACAAGACTCCAACTCTAAATCAATAGAAGACGAAGCACAAAAGGATAATCTCCATACGGAGCTTCTGGGCGGCACTCAAGGCGAGCCATGCCGGCTTTCATCCCTCCCTGCCCTCTCCAAGCTTTCGAGAGCAACACCCCTACATCATTTCCCTTCTTCCTGTTTTAACTGATCCCGCTCCCATTTCCGTCCTAGGTGGTCGGACAAGAAGTCGCATGCGACTGTGTGTGAAGATGCGCAGCATGTGTAAAGATGTGTTTGTAGGTAAGTCAATAGAGCGACACAACATTATTATGACGAATAGATCGGGTCGAGTGTTGTCTATAGAAGAGAAAAAAATAAAAAATAAAAAATAAATAAAAAAAGACAACAGAAAGACAGGGTATGATATCACGAGCTCCAGTAGAAGATGGAGTTTGCAGTGGACAAAATAGAAGAAGAAAAGAACCGAAGCCCAAAGAAGCTTAAATATATCTTCGACAATCGAAGTAGAGGAGAAAAAAATTTAGATGGTTTCAAAATACATCAAATGTAATTTAATGCAAGTAGACAAATGCGACCAACACACCCATAATCAATGCGAAGGGGCTGGACACGGCCATAATGGAGGCGGCAGAAGGTTCGCTAGGAGTTGGAGTGGGAGGAGCAGTTGTGGGACCTGTGGGAGTAACAGTCACGCCAGTGGTGATGGTGGTTGCTTCGCTGCTGGTGCTGTTCCTAGAGTTGCTGGGGCCAGAGCTTGGGGAGGAAGTGCCAGTAACGGTGGGGGGAGGAGTGGTAACGGTTGGAGAGGGTGTCTCCTCCTTGCCAGAGCCGCCGCTGACGTCGAACAGGTTGGTGTAGTTGACTTCGTCACCCTGGCTGATTCGGAGAGCATAGTCGTCGCCATTGACGATGTCAGATTCAGGGGTCCATGTGAAGGTACCGTCTTGTCCGGAGGCTGTAGGTTGAGAGTAAGGTAAGTACATGTACTAGAATGCGATTTGATTAGGGATTGCTACAAAGCTGGGGTGAACTTACTGGTCAAGGTCTCGACCTCTTGCAGGTCCTTACTGAGGCCCTTCATTAGCGTGATGGTGACAGGCTAGAAAGTAGACACGGTTAGCAATTGATATCTTGGATCAAGCAAAGGGGCCTCTGGAAGTACCTCGTCACTACCACCGGTCCAGGTGACAGTCACAGGCTCGCCAGCCTGGACATCCTCGGGGAAGCTGGTGAAAGAAATCTTTTGGGCAACAGCAGCAGCGACCAGAAGCGCGCTGGCAAGAAGAGATTTCATCAGATGCATTTTCGCTGGGGGTTTTTTTTTCTTTTCAAAAAAGAACAATATATATAAGAAAGAAATCAAAGTATTGATGAAGGAGAGAATATAGCGAATATGTTAATTGGCAGCAGTTGAAGAAAAAAGGAGCGGAATTTGCCAAACGAGTGCAGAAGCGAAGAATTTAAGTATTGTCAGAGCGGACGAGGGAGAAGAGAAAGAGGAAGAGAAGGAGAAGAAGAAGAGAAATATCCAACAAGATAGGAGAGGAATAGCCTCCTCTCGCCTGTCCTGTCCTCCCCTGCACATTATTATTATTATTATTATTATTATTATTATTGTCGTCTTACATCGTCGCCCTGGTTGGCCTGTCGCGAAATACGGATCAGCCATCAAGCCAAGGGTCCAGCACGGACAGACCATTGGAACTCTTTTCTTTCTCAAGCATTTCTGCTGTTTTTGGCATTTCTCTGTGCGGGATAGTCGCCGTCAAGATGCAAAGACATTCGGCTCGCCTCTGTAGCGTGGCGATTATTATTATTATGGATACAACCTCACACAAGAAAGTCGCCGACCTAGAAGGCCACCGGTATCCCAAGAATAATATCACCCCTTTGCACTTTTTTGAAGATGTAACTAATAAGGGTTCAAACCTTCCAGGGGATGACTGGTCGCTGCGCCCTTCCCCAGCGAATTACGCGGCGTATTACTGGACCTGAAGATAAAGTTAGATGTCAGTTCAGGGTGAACTAGCGGGCGGAGGGCCTACCGACAGGCTACCAGCAAGGACTAACTGCTACCCACTCATGTTTCGATGAATTTCTGCGACAGTGCAAAGGGGCTGTAAAGGTCCCATCGAAGCGTGGAGCGATGGATCCATGGACATTTTGCTTAATATAAATCAGCAAGGATGAAGGCCATTTTGGATAACAAACATTGGCAATCGCGGCTTTGGGAAATACGACGATTTGAGAATCTCTTTTGACCCTTCCTGTCCTTTTCTTCAGAGAGTTATAGGGGAGAATAATCATGATCGGACGAGATGCATGTTGGGAAGCCTCTTGAGAGCCTTGTTCGCATTGTTCGCATTGTTCGTAGCGTAGGATGGCTGGATCTAGACTATCTAGACTGCGCCAGTCGAGTTAAGAGTGGACGCCGCTGGACTGCCATTACAGCGTATTATTGATTTAACACAAGGTTGCTATTTATGAAAAACTCGACTCCTCGCGTGCTGGAGTTGGAGAAAAAGGAAGTCTAACTACTCCGTACACACCCTCCAATCTCATTCACTAGTAACTGTCGTTGAAGCCGACGAGATCTAGTTATCTCATCAGGGTAGCTCTAAATTTATTGATTGACGTCAGGAAATAAAAGTGATTTTCGCCAGGCGGTTGAGCAATCCTTGCCCCTCGCGATGTACGCAGTACACTAACTACAGGAGGATAATTACTCTTCACACCCCCCCTTGATGTTGTTACTTTTTATTAAGCACCAACATCAACAGATAAACTACTCCGTACTCCGTACGGAGTAGAAAAATCGGAATTAGGTGAGAGTAGTAATAATAGACATTCATTCAGCTAACTAGCTCCCTCATTTTATTTTCGAATCACCGATGTAACTAACAAACATGGAATGTGGCTAATCTTCCTTCGCAGACTTTCTACCGCAAATAGTAAAATGAAATAAAACTGTGCTATTGCCCGTGAGTGAGGAATATTGTCCGCGGTGACTATGTGAATCTGCGATTGGGACTCAACCCCGTGTTGGACAAACTCTCGGCCTACATAAACTTCTCCCGAAAGATGCCACGAACAACGGTGGCTATTTATTGGTTGTCTTGTTTAAACGACAGATCAAGATCCAAACATCGCTGGACAGCATCAGTTCACTACTTCCATCCTGATCGTTAGGCGCTTGTCAGCTGAGTCATGCCCCATTTTTAGAAGTTCGACTGACAGCCTAGAGCGCGCCATATCTCCCGGGATTTTGGCGAACGAGAAAGGTGGCTGGCCATTGCTGGCTGCGGTGGCTTTCTCTCGTGAAAAGATTACTTACTTGCATGATTGATTGAGGAAGAGGCGGCCTTGATGACAAGAGCCGCATCAGCAGCTTCTGCCACAGCATTTGGTGGAAGAATTATGAGACGGAGACTGGAGCAATGCGCGCATTCATCATACTTTTGTACAGTACAACTACGTGGCGCCAGAGCAAGGGGATGAGGGAGTTGAGTGTTGGTGGTGGAAGATGATGTATACAGATGAATACCAGAAGAAGCATGAGCATAACATGAGGAACGATTGATTGATTGGTAGTTATAGGATAATAATCTAGGAAAGTTTTCTTTTTTCTTTTTTAACCGGGGAAACCATTTTCCTGGACCTCAACCATGGAGCTTCTGATATAAACCTGTTGGAGGGATTGGATTGGGTAATTCGTCCCCTCTTTACTCCAGTGGCATTGGCGACTGAATACATGGACGCCATCTGGTATTCTTAGAATCAGGATCAGCTCATATGCTTATAGATCCATGGCAGACCCGCTCAGGGGTCGTAAATTCTGGAGATTTCTTGAGTAATATACCGTATACCTCACAAGCAAGTGAAGAGAAGAATAAGACTTGGAAATGTGATGCTATATAATGTATTTATTGTTGCTGGGGGGTTCGTGGGAGCCAAACCAACCTCCATCGTGACAGTCCGCTATAGCTAATAATAAGTCAGTTTACTCAACAACCTCCTTTAAGCCCAAGAACCCATGCCAGAGCGTACTCAGATGAAGGTGCTTGCAAAGAAGTTTCAGGAGTCTCAACCAAATACAAAACTGCCAGTGCGGGGAGAGTGATCAAGCTATTTTCTCCATGAGCCAGCAGCTAGCTATATCGCATGTGGAATAGCATCTGCCACTACTAACAACATATTCCACCGTTGTATGAGGCATTTTTTTTTTTTTTTCTTCTTCATCCCTCATTTTCCATCCGTGTCTCTGTGATGTTTGGCCTGACCTCTCGTCTCCAGCAATAATAATAATAACAGCGCCGACACGGAAGCACTGAAGAAGGCCCTCTCTCGTGTGGCTACGCAAGGAGACAATAAGAGAGGGCAGTGAAGGTAAAGCAGTGGAACCGCAGTGCGAAACAGTATATTAAACTCTATACAGAAACACATGGGACATCTATGGGACATCTATCACTCTTGCAAAGGGACCTTCTTCTAACACTACCAAAAGCAGCAGCAGCAGCAGCAGCCACACACGGAGATAATTAAGGGAGCATGAAAGGAAAAATAAGCAGCGGAGCAGTGCAAAACCATAAGTGGAACTATATACATGAACAGGCACATATGGGACGCAGATAACTCTCGCACGAAGATTCTCTTCTTACACCACCAAGAGCAGCGGCGCGAGGGAGCAGATAGTATAGTTGCGTGAGATCTCCGTATCTACATTCCTCTCACGCTCAACCCTGTCCCAATTCCGCCCATCACTACCGCTGCACCCATTCTTGTCGTCTGCCGTCAACCCAGTGATCCAAGCTACTCTCCATCGACTTTGGCAGCTTCTACCTCTCTTCCAATGCGACCTCTGATTCCTACATAACCCCCACAGATGCGCCGTCTCTAGCATCTCACTCCCTATTACAATCACACTGATTCCCCTCCGCCAACATCAAAGTGGATGCTGGTCTTCCGTGACCACGGCTGTGGCCTTGAATAGGCTGACTGGAACTCGATCTGTTCTCCTTGGTCGTCCCTAACTCGGCTACCGTGAGAGGTTGGTAGCTCCCAGTTGCTGCTCTGACCCTCCGCCGGATTGCCACGTGAGAACCTGTTGTACACAGTAATCGAATTCCGCTTCTTGTTCGACATGCTATTTTTCGGCAACGACATCCGTCTCGAAGGTGGCGTTATCTCTACTGGCCCAGCTTTATCTACTATTGGGTTGATGCCTGCAATCTTGTAGATGACGTTGTGGACTGGGATTGAGATGCCGTGGACAACAATCGAGAATAAGACCAGCCAGTATACAACTTTTTTGGCGTTTAGATTAGAAAAATTGCTTTCGTGCTTACGCAACGATGGGAAATTTGGAGCAATACTCACCAGGGGACAGAGCACGGATGAGATTAGTCTCTTCGAGATCTCCTTCTCCGAATTTGGGAAAAAGGTGACGGGCATGTTCGAGATAGAAAACCGCACCGACTCCTATTCAAGCATTCAGGGTTAGCAGAGAAAAGGGTAACAACAAAACTTACTACCGTGCCCTTTGTTGGGTTTTAATCTGCGGTTTCTCACTCACCGATTGGACCATAATATCCCATGAACAAGGCCTCCTTCCAGTTCTTGCACACCTTCGGCATGAGCTTGTACAGCACCAAGATCGCGGGAAGGCGACGGAGAAACAGCACGAGGAATCCCAATCCAACTAGTCGCGGGTATGTAATTCCAAACTCAGGCTGATTAAATTCAGACCACGGTATGATTGCTCCAATGTACATGAATCCACCGAAGTTCAGCAGTACATCTATACATGAGTTCACCTCGTCATGTCTCGTTTCGGACTCGGCGAGGTATTCGCCATCCCAGTTCAATGCATTTCCGGCAACGAAACAAGCCAGGAGATCGTCAGTGCCCAAAGCGCCGCATGTTCCGAGGATGAAAAGCTGCATACTAGTTAGTATCGAGCATTTTCAGATATTCGGCGGGTAACTGGTTCTTAGAACTTACCCCTAACGCGCACGGCCATAGCATAAAACTTTCGTTATCGATCAATTTCCTAATAAATGTGAGTAAGCAACCCGTGGGATAACACATGCTCGCTCTTCTTCCCCCTTGAAATATTAAGAACTCACTTTCTCAGGCAAAATTTCATAATTAAACAGCTGCCGTAGCCGCATATAGCGCCATATACAACGCTCATTAGAACTGTGTAGAGCCATGTTTCCAGAAACCACATTCCAATGGCTTTGCAGACACCGCCGCCGAGACGACCGATTTCCCCGCTTCTCTTGTGAATTATGTTCTCCCCAGCCCCGGGAACGTCCGCGTATCGGATGAGATACGTCGCCAACATGAGAAATGGGAAGCCGAAGCCATCGTTAGCTCCAGCCTCGGAAGAGATAATCTCACGTAAGTCCCGATCAACGTATTTGTCGGCAAATGGTCCTTTAGCAATGGCCTGCGACAGAATAGGGTCCGTGCAAGTGACACAAGATCCGATAACGAGAGCAGCTAGCTAAAAACGACAATCTATTAACCAATCTGAACTACGATTCTGGAGGTTGGGCCCTAGTTTCGGGGGAGGGGTTTTATTTACCAGAGTAAGGTTTGGGATGGTCAAGAGGATACACCCCGTCGTGCATAACCACATAATGGTCATGATAGGAAGTAGACAGAGTGCCATTTCTTTCCATCGCGCTAATTGATATTTAGCAGGCAGCTGGAAACCCGCAATGACTAGCTGAACACCGATGACAACCCGAGCCACGCCCTGTGGTTCAGAAAATTTCTGGCTTAGCGAACGACTGTGGTCTGAAGGGGGATTAGATGGCTGTTGGGATGACTTACTAGAGTAACTTGGTACTTCTGATCTTCTGCTGCTGAGCCCCAGTGTTCAACTTCTATGAACTTTGCTGCGAGGGGCCCAAGAAGTATACCAAATATGACGGCGGGCACTGCAGCCATGTATCGTTCCACGTCAGGAAAAAAGTGATTGATCGGGTGTAAAATGAAACACTTCACTTACAGGCTTCTCCAAGATACCAAACATTTCGGATCTTTGTGGAGATGGAGCCATACAGAACGATGAATGCTCCTACAAAGAATATGGGTTGGTCGCTATGGAATATTATCGAGAGATATGCTGTCTCTACAAACCCAAGATCGAGAGAACAACGTTCAACTCGCTGACGTTGAGAAGAGGCATGGTTGGTTCGGTAAGAAGATTATCCTCTTCCTGAGTTTGGTCTTTTTTTTTGAGGTTGTTTGTTTTCTTTTCCTTTTTGCTTTCTTTCTTTCTTTTTTTTTTTTTCGTTTTTATCTTGTTTACGTCGCCGAGATGCTGCCAGCAGCAAGTGGGGGAATGGCGAAGGGGGAGGAGGGGGTGGAATGGAAAGCTGAACAATTACTTCTATCGGGGAGCCATAAAAGAAAAGGATGGAAGCAATGAAAATAGAGAAACATTTAAGAAGAAGAGGTGATCGAAAGGAGGTAAGTAATGATAATATATCTATTGGAAATTGGACAGGGAGAACAATATGGAAGGGTTTCAGCAGTCTCTAACGGGTTGGGGTGAGAAAATGGAATTGATGCGAGGTGTGAAACAGCAGAGCCATCGTCACCGTTCTTATTTGAAACCGGACGTGAGAGAAAAAAGAGGACTTTGATCCAAGAAGAATGCAGGAGCAAGTTAGCAAAACGGAGCTAATGAAAGAATAATCTCGGACCACTGCCCGCGCTACCAAATTAATTCCTCGACCCCCCTCTCAGTCTCAGACACACCGCCAGCGATCGGAGGTCCACAGGCACGGTGACACCCACCTGTTGCTTTCGCCGCACATAAATCAAGTAAACATAATGTGCAACGCCGCGCAACGCCCCCCCTGGCCCCTGGGCAGCACCAAATCACTAACTACCGACGGCGCGATCCGTTTCGTCGGCGCATCGGATTTAGCCACTATTCTTATTTTAACTCGCGTGAGCCTCGAGACAAAGTTGAACAACAATGACGAATGGATTTTCCGCCGTGCATAGGAAAAGTGCGCAGTGCGCGCAGTGCCAAGCCCCAGGGGCAGCGCCGCTCCACCCCGCCAAGCAACTAGTGTGTGATATTCGCCTTGGCGATCTCCTCGGATTTTCCACTGCCAAGAAATGATTGGCCTAGCAGCGCTCCAACTCCGCCGCCGTCGTCCAGTTTTATTTATTTATTTTTCTTATTTTTTTTTTTTACCCTCTACACCGGCAACTCGGCAACTCGGCAGTACAGCATAGACGGTGCAGCCATCTCCAGTCGGCGTTAAGTTTCACCGGCTAAAGAAAGAATATATGGATATATATGAAAAAAGGGGGAGAGGAATGAGTGGGTGGAATCCTGAAGGCTCCGGTGCTAACCCGCCCATCTCATCTGGTCCTGACCAGCAAGCAAGACATCGGAGTACTGTACATAGTACACCGTACAGAACTTGGCGGGGAAACGTCATTGTTGCAACCACTTGGTGACCGCTACTGTTCAGTGTTCCCCGAAAACGGTTTCCGAATACACCGTCTCGCTGTCTCAGTCTGTCCAGATGCAACAATTCTATTCATTCATTTATTCTCGTTTTCATTCTCATTATTACTATTTACTATGATTAAAAGTTATTATTCCTCCTCTGTGCCGCCGACTGGCAAAAGTTGCAATCAGTGGTGGGGGTGGGGGTGGGTTGTGATATTTCACAGGTCTGTGAGCTGACAACCACACCACCGTGGGGTTACGAGCTGGAAACCTACCGATTCTCCTCGGAGCCGCTGAGAAAATTGTTCCCTTTTTGAACTATTTTATTCATACCTAAATCCCCCCACTGAAAATGGTTGTATAAGTGGTGCAGTTGCTCCATCCAGCCTAACGCCGCAGGCATGACCTCGCGTAATATTTAATGCGACACACCCAAGTCGAGGACACGCTTGAGCATAGTAGTCCGTACCACTACCACCACTACCATGATCTCTTCTCTCGTTAATTGCGGGGGGTTGGGGATGCCGGGTTGCCGGTATTTCGTTGTTTCTTTACACACCTTTTTTTTAACTGATTTTACATTATTTTACAATCAACGCTGACATATAGATACAGATTCAGAATCTGTTGAATATAAGATGTCTTTGTCACCACTCCAACGAGAAAATAAGCCCATCCTTCGAACGGATTTCATATTATTTTCTCTATGAAAGCATCCCAGGCCCAGGACTACTGCCTTGAGTTCGTTGCAGTTTTATTTTTCCGTAAAGGATATTTTCGACCAACCAACAAAAAGGGATGCTTCCAACGCCAAGGGTTGCCCGTTGCACTGCATTTTACCGCTGCTGACAAGAATGCCTTGCAGCAGATCAGGACTAATTAATGCAGTAGATCGTCGCCACACCCTGCCTGAATATGCAGAATTCAATCGCAATGCGCTTCACATCAAGAATTATGTCCGGTGGTCAGGTGGGAGGGACAGATCCTTCTTTTTGTTGCTTCCACAGCAAAGTGGTTTTCCTTTTTACCAGCTGGGTATAGGTGGAATAATAATGAGAAATGAAATCCATGCTCATGGCTCTCTATTCTTATTATTATTATGCATGCCATACGCCGTACACACGGGATATTATCGGTCGTGTGACCTGGTATATAGCGGACTTCATCTTCTGACCAGAGTGATACGCAGGATGCATTATACACGTTTTACCGCATGGGGAAATGGTTGGATACCGGCTCTTGTTGTTCGCCCATTTCCAGACTCTTGAAGGCTCGTTCGTCCAACAGGGTCTGTGCTGTCATTCGTGCTAGCGAATTCGCCTATCAATCAGCCCCGCCTTTTTCTGGAATATTCCTTTTTCGCACCAAAAGTCCTCATCGTCGGCCGGCCCGGGAGCCCGCTTAGGCGAAAAACATGGGTATCATCATAACTAGGAAACGAAGGAACCTATTGTTCTTCATTTCCTGTCGCTTGACTTGCCTCGGTGAGGCGGAACCCTTGATGGGTTCCCCGTATACGTTCTTTTCCCCCACCTCTCCTCCCGCCTCAGTCGAGTAAATGATTGTTTATCCGCTCGTCTGACGGGAGGGGGATAAGAGGAACAAATCGCTCCCGTCTGATCACTTGTCGCAAAAAACCCGCGCGGGGGAAAACCAACAAAGTTTGGCTGATCATTTGGAAATTTTCTTCATCCTTGCGTTTTTTGGATTTTTGCTGATACTTTCATTGTCTGAATCACTCTATCTTCCCACGCTATCTACTGAAACGGCGCGAATTTCAGATTCAGAGTCCCACCTGACCTTTCTGCCGTTTTTTGGGATAGAGAGATGTGGGGGCGGGGAGCAAAAAAATAATGACGATACGAAGACGAAGAAGACGAAAACCGCCGATGTCATTTTCGCCATGTTTCCGAGCGCTGAACGATGACGCATCACGCAAAGTATAGAGAGGGTGACGAATTGGTTTGCCGATTAACTGTAATAATAGCCATTTTTATTCTGTCGACATCCGCCGCCCCATTGCGCAAGACGGTGAGGGTACGTTATGGGCACTTGATTGGGCGATTGTCAGTTGCACCATCGGGGAGCGGATATCTTGCTACTTATCCCCGCTGGTGGTTTAATTACGTTCTCAGAAATATCTCGAATGCCAGAGTCAGAATTTTACTGTATATGTTCAATTCCGGTTCTTTGGTTGTGGGTGAGGCAAGCCCTTATTCGGGATGACGGAGATAATAAGACACATGAAATTGAGAGTATGAGTGGAAGGTCAGATTCGTTATTACAATATGGAAACTGAGCCAGCAAGATAAATAGTAATGAGTCCGCCATCGCCATCCCCACCTTCTAGAGACACACTCACGTGCTTTGGAAATTGCGGTAACTGCATTTTGAGATTGTCTAACATTATTTAGAGGGATATGAGAAAAATCAATACTGATTTATAGGTAACTAACTATTATACACATTTCCCATCCCATATCCGGGCATAGAACAAATAAAAGAGCAGCGCTACATATTACTTTCGTATTAACAAAGTGAAAGAAGAAGAAGAAGAAGAAGAAGAAGAAGAAGAAGAAGAAGAAGAAGAAAAGAAGAAACAGCAAAAACATCATCACTGCAAGTACCGTTCAATTTCCTTCTCCGTCCATTCCCCGCAAGAGCTTCATCGACGGACAACTTCGTGTGTGCAAGTGGCTTTCCCACGGCCTCGCAAAGGCCGCCGGACTCCAACGAAGCCCCCTCCTGCCCAGCCGTCCCTGTTGCCTGTGTCGTCGTCGTCGTCATCGCGGCCCAGAGGGTATTATACACCCCCTCCTGCAAACTGTAGGACTCAAAATTCCTCACAGCCAACTTGACCACCAACCGGTCGATGAAATTCATATGCCCCATCAGCTCCGTCGACGCAATCACTCCCGGATGACTAGCAGCGACGGGAAGCTCCGGATAGCGCCTCGCCAGCTCTGCAGCGTGCAGGACATTCGCAAGTTTGTTCTGCGAGTACAGCGTGTTTTTGGCCAGCATGGCCGGCCCGCCTACACCGCCTTGCATCTTCTTCAGCCCCGCGAAACCAATCTCCGGCGCGCCCCTAAACCCAGGCGTGGAAGTAACAACGATACGGCCGCGCCTTTGTTTTTGGCCCGTGCGTTCTGCAGCGCGGGTATACAGTGTTTTACCAGCAGGGCATGGGAGAGGTAGTTTATGGCAAATTAGATCTCGGGGGTATGGCCATGACGCCCGTGTTGCAGATTAAGACGTCGATTAGGCTTTGCGATTTGGCGAGTAGGAGCTTTGTGGCATCACGGACGGAGCTGAGGGAGGTTTGGTCGCAGGGGATGAATGTGAGTATGCTCTTTCCATCGTTGGTCGTGGTAGTAGAGGTGGTAATGGCGTTTACCTCGTCGATGAGGGAGTTGACGGCCTGCACGTTGCGGCCCGTGAAGTAGATATGAGCGGGATTGTGCTGGGCGAGTTTGAGGATCTCTTCTTTACCGACACCGGCGGTTCCTGGTGATTTGAAGGGTAAGCTAAGTGTCTTTTGTTGAAAATGAGGGGAGCTCAGGGGATGGAGTTGGTTTTTTTCAACTCACCACCAGTGATAACGATGACTTTGCCTGATAACCTACGGGATAACTCATCTTCTTGCCAGTACATATATAGTGAGTGTTGCTATCTACCTAGGTGGTTGCTTGCTATCCAGTATGTAGTAGGTGGTAGGTAACGGTGCTTAGATGTTCAAACAGACTTCAGGAGTGATGAAGTCACTCCTAAATACTTAGATATTAATAAATAGTCTTGCTACACATGAAGTAGCAGCTGCCACCATCAGTGATGGCTCTGATGAGCCCGTGAAAGTGTCTGTCTCTTTTGTATCCTCTGAGACCGGCCATACTAAACTCCCACTATCATTTGCAATGTTGGCATTGGGTATTCAAACGGAGTACTCACACTGCTCGACTAGCATTGGCTGTCTTGTCTCTTGGCTGCCATCAGCGGCTAACCTGAACATCTCATCGACCTCACACATCAACAAGACAATGAGGGTAGGCTGGAGATTTGCTCCTGTTAGCAGGGTTGGACCTTTTCTCGGTTCGCTGTCTTTCAGAAACATCACCAAAGGCTTCCTCATAAATCTCCACTGATGCGACAGCCAGGACATCCATTTCTGCTTTGCCATTCCACGGCTGAGTCACCGTCTTTGGAAGCCGAGAGGATTTCCTACCCCGAGTCAGATGTGGAGGATTTGGAAGGATACACGCCGGCGGGTACCATCCAACTCTCATTGGAGACAGCTTTTGCGATATGGTGGTTATTCAACAGTCTGGCTCGCCCATGACCAGCAGCTCCAGTGCTATGTATCGCTGAAGATACTTGTTACAGGAGCTTCACCGGCCAGTAATGAGGGTGAAATTCTCCGTCTATTGGCAAAGGGTACATCGAATTGTTTCGGAAGACGGTTTATCCCAACCTTGCTTGACCAGTTCTCTTTTTATGGTCCCATGGTGGGAGAGCCTGCCGGGGCTGCAGCATCGCCAATTCGAAGGAGAACGGTACAAACTTTATGTTTCCACGAGATGCTGCCGGATCCACCGCTGCCTAGCCCATCATGGTCTTGAACTACATGCATGCGAACGATGTATGCCATGAAGGTACGTCAAATACAGCCTTGTCCCCCTGATTGCTCATCCAAAATTACTGAATCAGACAGATCTCCATCTGGACAAATTTCTTCTTCGTGTCCCGGGCTTTGACAATTTGAGTACATGTACAACTGAACTGTACAAGCGCCATGGCAAACCATATGAGGTTCCTACCCGGCGCCTTGACGGAAAGTCTAGCACACCCCATGCGCCACCGCATATCATCTATCCCATGAATTGGAACAGGCCTGCGAACGAGGTGATGGATCCTGAGATTATTATCTCGGACTATGGGACGTCTTTTATTGCTTCAAAAGCTCCGTCTCCAACACTTCACACGCCGACCCTGTATTCCCCGCCAGAAGAATTCTTCAATGAACGCATCACCACCGTGGCTGATGTATGGACGCTGGGTGTCGTCCTCTACGATGCGATGGGCGAACGGCCTCTCTTTGAAACCTTTGCATGGGACCCAAACCACATCATTGCCGAGATGGTCAAACACCTTGGGACAACTGCCCGCACGATGGTGGGGTTCCTGGACGAATCGCTCTGAGTTCTTCAACCCAGATGGCTCATGGATCACCAACTTCCAGCACATCGGCACACCTGTATTCTGTCGTCTTCACCAACGGATGTGGGATATGGGCCGGGGTGAGACGCCAGAAGCCTGTGAATAGGATGTTGCTGGTGGTGAGCTCAAAGCTCTGGAGGATATGCTGAGGGCTATGATGGCATTTGAACCAGCGGAAAGAAAGGCCGACGGCGAAGCAGCTCATGATGTCTGAGTATATGGTGAAGTGGGCCATGCTAGCGTGGGAGAGGCAGATGAAACGAAAGAGGACTTACTCTGTGGAGCAGAAGTGGTAGATTTGCCCACAGTTATTGTATAATTGTATACGTAAGTTCATCCCAAAACATCTCCCGATAGCTCAAGTCAATGGTCTTCGGCGTTGGCTCCGGCTCTTGACTCACCTTTTCAAGGGTTTCCCAAGGCACGTTACTCCCGTGCCCTTGGGCTGTATCGCCGCTGTTGAAGGCATCATATATCTGTTTACCTATCTAGTTATAATTCACTGCCCTCCAAGGATTCTGCAGCGTGCATAGGATAGGCTGGGAGCCGATCCTGGTGAAAAAGGGGAGGAGGGGTGTAGGGGTGGGTATTCACAGCCAGCAGAATGCAGCATCGTAATGACGATCGGAATCAACACGCGAGAGACTGGACGAGCGGGGCCATCGTTGCTAGTTGCTCGAGACTTTGGGAGAGTTTTAACGTATGCGGTGAGGCAAGGCCATTCACGCCCAAGATAATCCGAGTGGAATCTCTGGCCCCCAGCTATGTAATGACAGAGAGCCACAAGAGATCCCAGAAATCAGCAGAGTGATCGGAATGTTATATTTACCCTGCTTTATCAAACACTTTCAGCGCAGCTGGGATTGGTTCATTGGCACGGATACTGCGTGCTATCATTGTCGCTACAATTCTTGAGATAGTTAAGACCCTTGGATAATATCAGTTTCCCTTGCCTAGGCTGAGTTCTATCTACATCCGTACCTGTGCATGAGTTTAAGCGCCCCCCCCCCCCCTCTCTTATTTGTGCAGGCGCCATGGCCTTCCTCATTGTGGACTAGTTAGTGGTGCTTTACAAATTGGAGTTGCTGAACTGCCACGATGGAGCAGGTATAGGACATACATACATACATACGTACACCTACATGCCGGCCGAAATTTAATATCAAAATCAACTACGGAGTACACCTGTTGCTATCCAATCTTGAGCTCTAAATCAATTTCTGTTCTAAAAACAGATGGTTGCCAGTTACGTCCGAATAGGGGGCCATATGCTCGCTATAAGAGAAGCGCGGAGTTATATAAGAAGAAACAAGTTTGTTCGATTGCAAACGGAATCTTGACAACCCTTTCTTTCTCTTTCTCTCATCTTCACCACCTTCGGAAGAAGCCCTCTTCGCCACGAACTCTCAACGAAACTCATTTTGTCAGTCGTTCACAATGACTTCTCAGTTTTTGGTTTTACTCAAAATCTGCTTCTGCTTGTTGTTGATCAAGCCTGTGTTTGCAGGCCCCCTGGCAGATACACCAGCGTCGGTGGATCAACCCACCAGACTTTGCAGGAAGTCGGCGGGGAAACCCCTCGAGCC
Organism: Blastomyces gilchristii SLH14081; assembly: GCF_000003855.2. Taxonomy (NCBI): domain Eukaryota; kingdom Fungi; phylum Ascomycota; class Eurotiomycetes; order Onygenales; family Ajellomycetaceae; genus Blastomyces; species Blastomyces gilchristii. The sequence continues at coordinate 1,039,941 of NW_003101676.1, read as the reverse complement.
GATTCAAAGCAGTAACCCTAGCTTCCCGCATAGTATGTGCTGAGAGCATAGCCGCTGATGTGGAATTACAACATGGCCGAAAAGACCGGCCCCTGCGAGCTGACGAGCGAGTTGCACGTAATGTAATGTACATGTACATTACATACTTCTCATTCGTGTGCGTTGGGAGAGCGATCCTATTCATTTCAAGTACGGGAGAAAATAGCTGGACAAGTCATACCAAAACCTTAAAAAGCACGTTGCGAGCTCGGGAGATGGGATCCGAGATCGCGGTTCTGGACGTCTTGCAACATTGACAAGAATCAGACATATGTATTGTTTTTTTCCCTTGCTGATATGGGCTAAAAGTTTCTGTTAGAGGGTGGAGAGTTCATAATACTGTTTTTGTCCCCTTGGATCTCAAGTTTTCATCTTTTTTTTTCATTTGTCTGTTTTTCCCGCCGGTTTTGATTCCTGCTTTTGATGTATCACTATTCATCTCCTCAGTCGTTTATTTTGGTGTGGTGCTTTCAAGCGCCGCGAGGCGTCCATAATATTACATGCATGTTAGCTGGAAAGTTGGTCCCAGGCTTTACATAAAAAGTTCCACGCAGGACAGATCTCCTCATATACATACGAACTCATTTCGCTGCAAGACAAACCGTGATGACTTGTGGCAAGTGTGGCTTCATTAAATGTTAGCAGGCGACCACACCATTAATAAAAATTCTCAGATATGGGAGCGGTTGTATGATACCAAATCCTAGATAAGCGATAAGCTTGCGTAACTTGAGACCTGTTATCATTTCAAATATCCCCCAGACTTGGGCATGAAATAAAATGGTAGTAGTTTGAAGATGGTATCTTGAATTGTGGTTAGTTCTGTGGTCACCTACATGATTCTTTTGTCGCTATGGGCTGTCTCTATCATATCTCATGTATCGATCACTGTCACGAATAATTTTCTTTCATCCAAAGCTTGTTCCCCAGAAGGAACTTGAATGGACGCGCAGAATTTGTTTTCCAATTTGAATTCTGCCGCTTGAGTGGTTGCTTTCTTGTAGACTCAAATATCTCCACCGCTAAGTAAGTGAAATGTCTAGAGCAAGACATCGACGCAGGAAAGTGTGAGGCGATGATTGGGGTTATTAATGAGATTGTGTACGGGTACTTAGACGGAAAATGGAAAGGAGCTATAAACTAATATAAATCGACGGAGAATGAATGGTAACTTAGTTGGCCGTGCCAATCTTGTTGAAAAGAAGGCGACCTGATGAAAGATGTTTGTTCACCTGCTTTGTCCTGTTTGGAATGGGGTATAATAGATATCTGCTGGTTGAAAATCGGGCTTTCCTCTCTTTTTTTTTCCCGGGGTCAGCGTTTAAATGGGCTCATCGCGAGGCTCAATCAGTACCTCATTCACAGCGACGTGCTCGGGTTGTCGTAACGCATAAATTATCGAGTTCGCTACATCTTCCGGATCTAGGATCCGAGCTCCTGATGGTTCACCATACTGTTTAATAGCCTCAGCATCAGTAGACATCCCTAGAAGATCGGTGGCCGTATTTCCCGGTTGGACGCTCGTGACGCGCAAGCCTTTACCTGCTGTCTCCAGTCGCAGCCCTTGTAACGTGGCTTCGACAAAGAATTTGCTTGCTGAGTAGACGCTTAGTCCAGGGAAGACTTTACGGCCGGCATCAGATGATATGGCGACGATATGGCCTTTACCACGAGAAAGCATTGACGGCACAGTGGCCGCGAGACAGTGTAGGAGGCCTTTGCAGTTCACATCGACAGTGCGATCCCACTCCTCCATCTGCGTATTCGCCATCATTGTGAAGTACATGACTCCAGCGCAGGCGACAACTATATCCACGGGGCCTAGCTCCTCGTTGGCTGCACGAACTAGGGCTTCCACCTGGGACTTATCTGTCACGTCGGTTTGTCGGATAATTACTTTGTTGTCACGGAGAGGAAGGGTGCTCTTTACGGCTTCAAGAGCTTTAGTGCGTCGTGCACCGAGAGCAACATGGGCCCCTTCTCGGACCAAGGCAGTAGCAACAGCCGCACCGATTCCGGAAGATGCGCCGGTGATGACTGCAACATGGCCGCTAAGTGGACCTTTGGGTGCTGGCTGCGAAACTCCGTTGAGGCAATGTTTCCGGGAAGGAGAGCGAGGGAGCCAACCTCGGGCAAACCAATGGCGAGCGTAGGTTTCTAGCAAGATAATGTCCACCTTGGGGCGTTCGACGTCCGAATGGAAAGGCCTGGTTTCAGCGTTGCTCAGGACAACAATGCCTTTGAGGAAATCAACAGTTGGCATGCCGCTTCGAAGGATGTCAACTGTAAAGGCGCCATCTCCACCTTTTGCAGATGCTCTTTTCTCCGTCCACAATGCAACCCATTCATCCCAGCTGAGACGCTGGGTTGGGTAGCCTAGGTCCTTGAGGCAATCGAACACGGTTCGTGTGTCGACAGGGCTTGGGTCACCGAGATGAAACATAACCCGATTGGTTTGAGTCTGATTGGAGAGATGGATAATAGCTTTGCTGACGAAGTCTACTGGAGTCATCTCTGCACGCCACCCCTCTACGTCAGGCGCATAACCGAGATGGATCGATTCCACGATTAATGCAGATAGGAGATCCCAGGCGTTTCCAGCGCCCGTGGTACTGTGACCACTTATTGTTCCGGCTCGTAATATTTTCACCGGCAGGCCGCGACGACCAGCCTCGAGCACAAGTTGCTCTGCCACCCATTTGGTCTGGCCGTACCCGTCAAGCAGCTTTTCTGGAACTTCAGATACATCAAGCATGGCATCCTCTGGCCAGCCTTTCTGAGATGGAGGCAACACTCCGTTTGTCGATATATATTGTACTGTGGCACCGGACTGACACGCGAGGCGCAAGATCTCTCTCGTCCCTCCTACATTGGCACCTCGCAGGGCGGCATATGGATATACAAGATTGACTGTCGCCGCAGCATGGATGATGACCTGGACACGAGCGGCAAGATCATCGAAAGCCTGGGGGGATAGACCAAAGCGTTTTCGAGATAGATTTCCGGGCAGGATCTCGACTCGCTCCATGATCGAGTCGCGCCATAATCCCAGATCAAGCAGATTTCTGCGTATTCTCGCTACGCCTCCCGGGCCATCTTCACCAGAAGGGTCGTTAAAACGAACAAGACACACGATCTTGGCGGATGTGGCTTCCAACAAGTCGTTGAGGAGAAATGCACCTAAGAAACCAGTCGCGCCAGTAAGGAGCACTGTATTTGCCTCGGAGAGCGACCTTGTTTTCGCACTGGAGGGTTGAATGTCATCGTCAAGGATAGAGTCCGCGCGTAATACTGCTGGTAGATCTGCTTGCAATGCGGCAGTGTGCCCATCCCGTACAGCACGTACCGTTTTCAGGTGACCAGTGAGCGTTGGAGGATCCACTAGACGGTCGAGGGGGATGCGGAAACCAAAATTTTTCGATAGTCTTGAGGCAAGGTCAGCAATTGACAAGGAGTGCCCACCTAAATCGAAAAAGTTGTGCTCTGGAGTAATGGCGCTGCGTGCTATTTTGAGGGATGCAGCCCAAAATTCGGCTATCGCGTCAATTGAGATTGGATCGCTTTTAGCCTTATGCCCATTTGTTATTATAGGTTTGGGTGTCGGAGGGGGAGGGAGGCGTTTCAAATCGGCTTTTCCGGAGACTTCATGGGTTGGTAGCTCATTTAGTTCGACCCATAATGCTGGAATCATGTAGTGGGCCAGATAAGGAGAAAGTATGCGACGTGCTGCTGGGCTATGTCCTGATTCATTGACTTCTATATTTGGCCGACCAGAAGAATTTGCCTTGTCCTGGACAACATACGCTACCAATTGCCTTTCTAAACCTTCACCGTGGGCGACTACGACACAGTCGTTAACAGCAAGATGGTTGATGATGGCATTTTCAACCTTTCCTGGAACAACAGAATAACCACGCAGCTTAATCATAGCCCCAACGCGACCGCTAATCTCGAGAAGCCCCGAGGGTAACATTTTGGCTGTGTCTCCGGTTCTGTACATGAGGGCTCCTGGTGTTGAATCGAATGGGTTTGGGATGAAAGCCTTGGCCGTAGTTTCAGGGCGGTTCAGATACCCTCGGGCTAGCAACGGCCCGCCAATGAAAAGCTCACCACCAACCCCATGTTCCACTGGTTTGCCACTATCATCTAGAATATACGTCTGTTTAGGGAACAATGGTGGACCAACGGGGCAGTAAAGGGCTTCGTCATCAAGCATATCCCTGATGTCCCCGCACGCAATCTCATGGGTTTCGCAGGCACTGTAACAGTTGAGCAGTCGGGTGTTTGGAAGAGCTTTGATCGCTCGCCGGGCTAAATCAGTGCTGACGACCTCACCATTAAGCCACAAGGTGCGCAGATCCGGGAGACGGCTCCCAATTGCCGGGTGCCTTGAAAGTACCGCGGCCAAAAGCGTAGGAGTCATTAGTGTTTCTGTGATACGTTTCGCAGAAAGTAGGTCGACCAGTGCAGCAGGGTCATAACTCATATCATCCGGAACCGCAACGACCGTCGCTCCTCGCAAGAGAGGGCGTAGTATTTCCCAAACAAAGAAGACATTGCAAGCCACACGGTCTCCGGGCTGAAGATCAGAAAGTCGAAATCTGAGATTATATGAGAGGACCGGTGCCCGGTGTGGATTTGCAATTCCTTTCGGGCGGCCAGTTGTCCCGGACGAGTAAGATACAAAAGCTAGCCGTTCCAAATCATCGTCAGCAGGTAATGGCGGGAGTTCGTTCGCGTGCGGGGTTTCTTTCTGCGGCTTGTCGAGGACTATCAATGGGGTGCTGGCCTTTATTTTGGCAGCCTGGCTTTGATTCGTGATTATCACGGTGGGATTGGAATCGTCGATAACATCAGCGAGGAGGTTCGGGGGATAGGCAAGCTCGAGAACAAGAAAAGCTCCCCCGGCACGAAGAGCTGCCAAACAGGCAATCACGTAGTCGGCGCTGCGGCCCAGAAGCACACCAACAAGGCTGTCTCGACCAACGCCATGTCCACGGAGACGAAGAGCAAGTTCTGAGACTTTCCTGTCGAGTTCGGAATAGGTGTATTGGGTCTTTTGGTCCTCTAAGGCGATAGCATCTGGTGTCACATGCACCTGCTGGAGGAAGAGAGCCGATAAGTCCTTTGTGATATCTATAACAGACATTTTCCTGTCCTCTTCACCTGGTGGATTCATTTCTTTGTTTCTTATTTTCACAGTTGTTTTCATTCAATCCTCAATTCATAAATAATTGATCCGTTGTTTTGTTGTTGTATGAAAACTTTGTTGTTGTATGAAAACTTAGTAGCGCGTAGAATTTCGTTGTGGGATAAAGGTCAGAACCTTCTAGGTTCAACGTCGGTTGCTGCTAATTCAGGGGCCTGGCTAGATCTGCGGAACAACACCTAAGCCAAGTTCTGATTCGCTGCAATACACCCACAAGCTACTTTTAGGTGTGTGGGGGGAGGGGAGTAGTGAGGATGGCTCCAAGTGGCTGAGAATGCCAAAATAATAATATCGTCGTCGATTATTCCAGCGTATGCAGCGGGCCACCAACCAACCTTGAGGGGTTTGCCACAGCAATCGCCTCTCAGCACGTGATCCACAGCTCCTCCGAGATTGATGAGAGATCAACAACTATCCCACCCACCAGGGCCACCACATGTTATTTCACCTCCCTCTAAAATACACATTGGGTGTTGAGCACTTGTAATGGGGTAGTGCCATGCCATGAGTCCAGTTGAAATGGGTTTGGAACCACGCTGAGCTGTTTTTCCGACCCGAGTTGGCACCATGTTCAAGTGTACTGTGCGTTATGTATGCCCATTTCCAACCATCGCTCCAAGCAAACGACCGACCCGCTGAATCTTCCAATCAAAATTTGACGCTCATCTCTTCTCTCAAACCAAAGGCATTTTTCCTCGTCAAGCAGGGCAGGGCAGGGCAGGGCAGGGCAAGGCAAGGCAAGGCAGAACTTCTTCAGGGATAATATCCCGCGACTCATCAACCCTGATTTCAGGAAGAACAATCCACAACTGGGCCCCCCTCAAGGTTGATGAGCACAGGGACGAATTCGTAAACAAACTTTTAACATGTAGCAAGCACATAATGATGTGGTTGTTCTGAACCCGCAGTTTTGGCATCGTCCATCACTCCATTCGAGATCGGGCGGGGAAGAGCAGCGGGTAACTAACCGACGAAGTATCGACACACCCGTGATGTCACTGCTGCTGTGGAAGTCGTCATTCCATGGAATGAGCTGTGATGGTGGTTGGTTGGTTGTTTTGGGTTATGGTGATGTTGATATCCATGATCGCGCACGACGACGGACAAAGCCGCATGGGTGCCAAGATAATGTATGTAACTATATTGTACTGTACGGAGTACGGTGTAGTTACATACATACATTACATACCTCAACAGGCAATCTAGGGTTCATGCCCTATCATTGCCCTTTTGCCCCTTGCCCTACGAAGCAGGAAACTTGCATCCTTGCCCCCCAATTCTAAGAACGATGGAAAGCAGAGCAAAGAACAGATAGAATATTCAATGATAAATGGCCCTTCTCCTTCACAGGCGCAAATGCCAACTTCAATACAGGGCGAGCAGGGAGATAGATGCCCTTTTTGAACAGAAGCAAAATGGGGTAGAACGATTATTCTAGAGGTCTTTACGCTGCTCGCAAATTAATACTTCCTTACTTTGTTTCTTGCACCGTTTCAGTTTTCTGTCTCTCATTTCTTGCTGGCTGTCTAACTTACCACTTCTGCCATTCTAGAAGCCCAGGCCTCGTATAATTTGATATCTACTACGCAGTACGTACACAGTGAGATTGTTACTGACGTCACCATTCACGCAGCACTCACATGGGAGAGAGAATCAACAGGATTCAATGGAAATAGAAACATTGAAAGACATTGAAAATCTAGGAGATAAGAGTCCAATATGCTATTTTTACGCAGTTTTCCCTCCCTTACTCCCTGCTACGTCTGGAATTGCGCTTTCCCTTGATTCAGGGGCCGGGCTGGGCTGGCTTGGGGCCAATCCTCCTTCCGCTGCGGACAAATCGCCCTGCCAAAACAAACCCTGGGTTGGCTTACGGCGTCTATTTAACTATTTGCCTACTTCTTGACTCGCTGAGACTGAATCCTTTGTGGTTTTATCTATTGCTCTCATCCGTCAAGTTATGCCATCCACTCGTTTGAAGTTATTGAGATATCTGTACATAGTTTACTTATGGGCCTCCCTTTAAGCTTTTTGCTTGCGTTCAGATTCATTATAGTTTCCTCTGCTTTTGTTGCGTGGTTCTTCGTTCGCTTCTTTCTTTCTGTCCTTCGTTACTTGTTTCTCGTTGCCACATGCATTATCGATATCACCAACGGGAATGCAATAATGCAGGGACTACGACGCCCTATCACCTCCTTGAATGGCTACAAAACACCGCCTCAAAACAGGGCCTTAGTTCCCCCCCCGGTGTCGAGGTAGTTTATTCTCGCTCCAAAGAAGAATATGAACCCGTCCAGTACCGACCAGCTTCACCAGCCGATTCCGCCATCGACATTGGCGACAGTTCACCCCCTCCTGCTAAGTCCGTGTCCGTACCACCATCCGTCCTCGAGGCCCGCGAAGACGCAAAAGATATCCTTAATAATTGCCACACCGCTCTTCTCTCCTTGGAATTGACGCGGATGCGGAAATCAAGAATCGGCATGAGCAGCTGGGTCGCCTTTTGGCAACGAATATATTCCCCAGAACTCGCCAAAGTCATTTGCACCACGATTGCCAGCGCTGCGCCGAAAGTCGACAAGGTTTTCCAATCCGTCGCTAAGGAACTTTTCAACATCACTTACAGAGCGGCAGAGAATATCAAGATGGCAACAACAGAAGCGCAAATCATCCAATGCTGGCAATTGATGGAGCAAGAAACGATTGCGTACCGAAACCTAAGGGACCGGTATGTAAGAGCAATCATGGAGGATTTGCGGGTTAGGATCGAAGCTATACCAGTTGATATATCCGATGAATTATTCGATGATCTCAAGCGAGCTATTTTCGTCGTCGATCCGAGCGGCAATTACCACCCGGGGGATCCGGAGGCAGAGGAGCGTGATATGCACAGTCAAAGACGACCGCAGGCGCGAGAATATATTCGCGCAGATCCGCACCTGGTCTTTCGCCCTGGGTTTAGTGGAGATTTCCAGTCTGCACTTGAGCGGGCTGCTGCGGAGGATCTGGGAATGGTAGTTGAAGAACCGGACCCGTTGGAGCTAACTCCTTCTGATGCATCTGCGACGACGGGGGAGTGGTCAGCAAGCGTCCTCTCGGATATGGGCATTGACATAATCACGTAAAATTCATTAAAGACTTACATGGATTTGAACGAAGCTTTGGGACTTTGGGTCGGTGTTTTGTGTCGTGGTTTAGGGATACATACAAGGTTTCTTTCTCTATCTTTTTCCAGGGGTTTGATTTGATGGCAAGAGTCACTCCACTCGTTTAGTTTGGCTATTTCTCTTTTCCTTTTCCTTTCCTTTTTCATCCTGCATCCTCTTTCCGTTTTGGGTTCATATGCGCAGGCGTGATACACGGGAGTTCTTCGTTTGTTTTAATGAACAAGGGATCCAACAATCTCTAAATTGAACCATTTCCCTTTTATTCCGCTCTCTGCACTTATGCTCAAAGATTAGAAGGGAAGGATGTGTGTAATTTTGAAGCTGAAGAATAAAAGGTTAAATATCCCCGTAGTCACTTGGTTGTGAGTTTTGGGCTCTCTATTCTTTACATCCAAATAGGTACATATATATATATATCTCTGTGTGTGTATGTGTGTGTGTGTGAGGGCCATCAGCCTTACGTAAAATCCCACAAGCCTCTTACCAACGCCCCTACTTCCTTGTCCACTCCCCCATCCTCCTCCAGCAACCTATCCGTAAAAATTCTCTTCGGAATCTGAAACTCTACCACAGGAGCCTTTCGGAACTCCTTTTCCTCCTTCCCTAGCTCCATCCCAACCATCCCTTGATACGAATGATCCAAGAAATCTTCCAAGTTATACGCCTGCTTCGTAAACTGCTCTGAGATGATCTTCGAAAGCGATGCCACATTGGGATGGTAATGTGACTGCAGAGTCTCGATTTCCCACAGACTGCTTTCTAGAGCGCCGGTGCGGGTTGGGTCTGGCTCCGTAGGATCGAAGGGGTCGGTCATGCCGTGAGATTGCAATTTGGATTGTGAGTCCTCATCGCGGATCACGCGGTGCAACATGAAGGTACATGTTGGGTGGGACTTCAGGAGGTTGTAGATCCAGGGGACGATGACGACTATGGCAGCCGGGGGCGCGTTGAGCGCGAGCCGGGATAGCCGCTTTATGAAACTTGCGACAAGGGTTGCGGGGAGATGGGAGGAGGACAGGAAGGTGTCGAGGAGGCGGAAGAAGCGAGAACGGTGTTTTGAATGGAGGAGGTCGGCATCTAGGAGAGAATAGAGTTTCTGGTAGAATTGTGGGTAGTCGAGATTCTTTTCTTGGATTAGGTAGAAGAGGCCTGAGAGGGCGAGGAGGGATGTTGATCCTCCCTGGTCGTAAGAATCCGTTAGGAAGTCCATGAGCATCTCCGGTTTGAGGAACCATGGGGCTATAAGGCGGGACATTAGGCGGAGGAGAGTCTTTCTTTGCTGTTCGTTTAGAGTATTACTCCGTAGAACGCTGAGCCAAGCAGCTTGGACGCGTTGCTTGTACGAAGAAACAGAGAGAAGGGTAGCTTTGTGTTTTTGACCGACACTTGATAGGTCGGTGTAGAAGCTCTCGAACTCGTGGTTTGGCGGTGGCGGTTGGCCTAGGGCGGATAAGAGGGATATGACAACTTCTATTGACTCGGGAGATTTATTGGTTGATGCAAAATCGCTATAATAGTAGTTAGTGAAAACCGCACGTAGCAAGAAGAAAGAAGTGCGAAACTTACGAGAGCCGAAGAAGGGTATAAAAAGCAACATCATGGTACTTGGTCAGAAAGTTCTCGATGAATTCCGACCGCACACGCTCTCCATCTTGGGCCTCGATGAGAGCTATAACCAGGTCGTTGAAGTAGCCCCCCTTCCACACTCCCACATCAGCTCCAGCTCCTCCATTGATGGACTGTTCTTTGATCAAGCGCATGCAAAGGGAGAGGGCCGCAATCTAATGCAGAAATTCGTTAGGCGCACATTTTCCGAATGAATTGAAGAGAGGGTAGAGTCCATACTTGAGCTGTTGGCTCTGCCTTTTTGAGAACATTAATCAAACCCTGTTGATACTCTTGATATCTTTCTTTCAGCCATGCAACCAGTATCAAGTCCTGCTCACTTGCGCCTTTGGGTTTGTTGAACTGGCCTCCTGCCAACAGTCGGCAGAAGACCCTGCAGAGTGAAAGGGCAACAGTGAGATTGGGTGACTTTGTAGAGTCTTCGGTGATAAAGAGGGATATCAAGGTGACAATGTTGTTATAGTACTTTCGGGACTCTGCTATCTGGTCCTCCAACTGCTGTATCCTGTTTTTATCCTCATTGTCGTCCGCTACAGCTCTCCGCTTGGACGATTGCGGTTTGCGTTCCGAAGCATCCTTCTTCCTTTTTTTGGAGTTGTGCACTCCATCAAGTAGGCCGGGCATGCTGGCTGGTATGTGAAGAATTTCTTAACAGAGCAGACTTATATACCGTAACTTGTAGACATCCGACTTCTTCTCGTGTCCTCTCTTCTGTCTATCAAAGTTTTAAGTTCATTTTATATATTTCTTCGATCCAAACTCGGAAAACACACCCCCACTAGTGCCGAATTGGCTTAGCGCCACCTCCCACCCGAGCCTCTTCACCAAACTTGACTTGGCTGGTATTAGACTGCAACAAACCCCCAATATCATCACCACCACACCACTCCCTCGCTGCTCACTCTTCCTCCTACCGCAATGGCTTCGAGATTGGCAAAGAGCGCCATTGGTATGTTGCTGCGCCCCCACTATGCTGAATTGGAGCCACGGCTAATTGATTGATCCCAGGCGCGGCCGCCCGTGTCCGTCCGGTCATCACCTCCCGAACCATCCCAGCGGCCTCAACCTCCTTCACATCTACGCGCTCGGCTTCCAATGTGCCCACCGAAGACCCCAAAACTAAGGCCCAGTCCATAATTGATGCCCTGCCAGGCAATAGCTTAGTGTCCAAAACTGCCATCCTTTCTGCTGGTGCTGGTCTCTCCATTGCCGCGATCAGCAATGAGCTTTATGTTTTCAATGAAGAGACTGTGGCTGCATTCTGTCTCCTCAGTGTCTTTACTGCTGTAGCTAAGATGGCTGGCCCCATGTATAAAGAATGGGCTGAAACCCAGATCCAAAAACAGAAGGATATCCTCAACGGTGCCAGAACAAACCACACCAATGCGGTTAAAGAGAGAATTGAGAATGTCAAGCAATTGAGCGGCGTTGTTGAGATCACCAAGAACCTTTTTGAGGTGTCCAAGGTATGTGGAATATCCTTTGCGTAGCAAGTAAGGAACATGTTAATTGTTGGGTTTCTGACAATTCGATAATTATAGGAAACCGCCCGATTGGAGGCTCAGGCCTATGAAATGGAGCAGCGCACTGCTCTCGCCGCTGAGGCTAAGAAGGTCCTCGACTCGTGGGTACAGTACGAGGGACAGGTCAAGGTCCGCCAACAGCACGAATTGGCCCAGACCGTCATCAGCAAGATCCAGAAGGAATTAGAGAACCCCAAGGTTCTTCAACAAATTTTGCAACAAAGTGTGGCGGATGTTGAGAGTGAGTTTCCCTTTATTTAGCGAAGGAACAAAAACAACTAAATAGAAACTCGCCATTTCAAGAACCATCCGATGGGATAAGTTGCTAATGCATAACCTGTAGGAATCGTTTCTGCGAAGCCCTAGTAAATCTTGGACAATTTATCTGACCTAGAGCTAGCTTCCTTTCAACTTCCGTGTACAAAAATCCAAGAATATAAACCATTGTTTTTTGCCATTGAAAATCGTTGTATAGTACTTGCGAATTTCACTTTCTGCATGCTTGCTTACCAATTGAAATAACGAATTGAATGATGACTGAAACACCATCCCCTTGCACATACGTATTTCCTGCTGACGGTACACAGAAAAGCTACAATTCACGAACCCTGAACGCGCCACTGGGAACCGGAATTTGCGCGAGGCAAGGTGTCCGGCTGTCTATGAACCTAGCAAATTCCAAAGCAAAAGGACGCTCGTGGATATTTCCGCTCATTCCGGTACGAATACAAGTAGCCAGTTCTGAACTGTAAGGTGATGATATTTGCGCACCAATGCCAAGGGCCCAGTGAGGCAGGCACAACAACTGGGCTATCGCCGCAGTACGGTAGACATCGCTACGTTCACCACATAGAGGGTACTCCGGGGGGAACCAACCTGGGGCGCACACTGCGCTGCTGGTAGAACTCAAGTTATTGATGTCCTCCTTGTTGATAGCGAGGCCGAAATCACCCAACTTAACCGTTGGATATATGGTCCTGTGGGATGTGTTGGTTTGGAGAAAACAATTATCCGGTTTAATATCCCTGTGTATGACAGGCATCCAGCCTGTCATGCGTCCTTGGCTGGGTCGGCGGATGTTGGATGGATTGAGAATGCCATCATGCATCCAGCACAATGCTGCGACTAAGCCATACAGCACGTGCCACACGAATGGCTCAGGAACAGCGAGGTTGGTGCCTTTCATGTATTTCATGAAATCGTGCAGGGTGCCCATTTTGCAATACTCGAGGTATAATTCGCCCTTCTCCGGCCCGATGTCAGCTTCGATGATGCCGCAGATGTTCCGATGTCCTCGCAGTTTACGCATGAGGGCTGCCTCTCGATTCCAGTGGCGCGGCGTCGATAGCTGGCCGAGGACGAGTCGCTTGCGAACACAAATTAGTCGGTCTGATCTACGCCTAACGATGGCGATGCCTGCATTGAAGCCGCCGCCCACCCGGCCCATCTCGACGAGCACATCGTATTTGTTGCTGACCAGCTCCATATGAAAGAGATTGATTCTACTGCGTAACATTTTCGGTTGTCAAAATTCCTTCGATAGCGACTGTTGGACCAATTCAAGGAAGGTTGATATGTTCGATCCTGCGGCTTTGCTGGAGCTTGGTTTGGCGATATTGATTGGTTGGGAGGATGACTATGGTGTGCAAATATGAGTACAGGAACGGATATAGGGTCAATTTGTGATAGTCATTTGAGGATATCCTTGATAACTTGCAAACTAGGAGTTGATGTGAGCGCTTTGAAAAGCGAGCTAGAGGTTGAAAAACCGCCCTTGCTTCTTTTATACGCAACATTGTCGGGTCAAGGATCATCACAGGGTTGAAAATTCAATTCAATATGGGTTGAATTGGGAAATGGACTTCGTGGACACCACAAAAAATTGTGTTAACTGCCTCTACTTAGTCACTGAGTCGAAAAAAATGAGGCCTGGTTAAGAGTCGCTTAGGGTTCTCAATAGCTCGAGATTTGGTCCGGCTGTCTCCTGACCCAACGCCTATCCTAACCCAGTAGTGATCTTAGTGATACGCAAGTGCAATGATTTCCTCGTCTCTCGATTCGGTGACTCCTGGTGAGCTAGGATGGGGAAATTTTATTGAGTTTCTATATCGATGATGAAGGGGATGGGAAGTGATATATTGGCCCAGGGACTGTGACCTTTTTCCTTTAGAGCATTTATGGCCAGATATTTGTGGATTGTGTAATAATGAAAGAATCCTGCTGGGAGAGTAGAGTCAAGAAATCATATAATTCGGTTCATTAAATAATACAGTTACTAGCTATTTGGCATTCCTGTATCCCGGCAGCAAACTGAAGAACAACTCTTTTCAAAAAGCTCTAGATTTATATCCCAGTAATGTTCAGCAATGCTCGGCTCTGGCCGGTTTGCGACATGGAGACCAAACCAGGGCTTTTTTTGTTCAGCTCGATCGCATTGTTAGTTTCTTCATAAATAGTCTACACACAGCCACAATCGCCAGCTTGAGGCAAATAAAGACTTTCTTGCGGGAGATTCTACTCCCTTTTCAAACATACCGAATGAAGATATAATTTCCCCCGCTATCAGTGTATTTGTTAAAGCTTATCCCTAACATCTATCTCCACGGTGCGCATATAGTTGCCCCACCACAGAACAGAAAAAGCAAAGAACAACGACGCCATGACGCTCAAAGACCTTCTCAAGAAGAAAGACAAAAAAATAAAAGACGACGACTCCCAACACCCTCAGCAACAGCAGCGCCAGCAACAGCGCTATTACCAGCAAGAAGCTTTCCCTCCTCCGCCTCTTTCTCCTCCTCCCGAATTTAAATTCTTCCGCTCAGACACATTCACAACCGAACCTATCCAACCCCCCGGGGCCCAACACCACTCGCACCCCGAGTCCCAGGCTCAATCGCAATCGCAATCGCAATCCCCTCCACTTTCAAACCCCTCCACATCGTCGCAAAGTCCTTTCTCCCGCTTGCGCCGCTTCTCCAATGCCTCTTCCGCCGGGAGCCGCGAGCACTCGCCCGGCCATGAGTTATCACCCTCGCGCGGCGAGAAGGGCGAGCGCCGTCTTTCCCAGCGCCTGCACCTGAACCGTTCTTCGCGCTCCACTAGCACCTCCTCTGTCAATCTTCCAGCGAATCTCCCACAAATCGCGCCGGACACGGGCGATGCGCAGGAGCGTGAGGCTCAGTGGGAGAAGAGAGCGACGATAATGGTACAGGGTGGCTTGAATGCAGCTGCTGGCATGCCACCTCCTAGCCCGAGAGGGGTTATTGAGCAGCAGAAAGAGGGTGATGTATGTCCGGATCCTTACTTTTATGATATCGTGGGAAGGAATATTGCTATTAGTTTGTTATCTCGTAGAGATATGCCCCGGTTACTAACTGGCTACAAATGCTATAGGAGAATATCCAAGAAGCGATTCGACTACATGAAAATGGACGTAAGTTTTAAGCTACTCCCATTATGTACAAAGGATGAGTGTTTGGGCAAAACGGCGGAGGTGGATTGATTCATTGGCTTATTTTTGATCTCTTTTCTTTGGGACAGAGCTCGTGGAATCAACTCAGATGTTCGGCAGACTGGCTGATCCCAATGGTGCAAATAATCCATTGAGCCAAGTACTCTATGGCCTCGCTCTCCGGTTTGTTCGCTTGCCTCCACGATGAAACTAAAAGAACAATCTCTGACCGTATGATACAGACATGGATGGGGATGCACACCCGATCCTGACAAAGCCATCACCTACCTATCCGCTGCGGCATCCAACTCTGCCTCGATCGAGGCTGAAGCTCTGCGTGCGGGTATGAAGAAAGGAGGCGCTGCTAAGGGCGAGTTGGTGCTTGCCATGTATGAATTGGCCAATTGTTTCCGTAATGGTTGGGGAGTAGCCAAAGATCCCGTCGCAGCCAGACATTATTACGAGACTGCAGCGAATCTAGGAGATACGGATGCCATGAATGAGGCAGCCTGGTGTTTCTTGGAGGGATTTGGAGGGAAAAAAGATAGGGTAGGTCAAAATAACGAAGAGAGAGACGAATTCCTATTCGTCGCACGAGCGTTTTCTTTCTCGAATTTCATTCCTCTAAAATTTTCATTCCGCTGTCGAGATGGTTGGTTACAAGGGGGATCTGAATATCATAACCATTCAACCCCATTCAAACAGCCCAGACTGAGAAACCTGTTGAGGCTGAATCCATCTTGCGTTCACGCTCCACCCACTGGCTCAGTGTGCCTTGCATAGCGCGCCCAAGAAAAAAGAAGCTTCTACCAAACAGAGCTCCGGATGCAGATTTCACGATCACAATCGGATCACGGTTGGGCAGCAATGCGTCTAATTTTCCCCTCCCTCACTTTTTCCCCTTGGCCTTTGGGCATCCAACTCTCCCAAGCTCGCCTTTGTCATCTTTTCCCATTCGCCATTCTCCTGCTTCCCCCCTCCATCTCCACCTTCTGTCCTTCTAAGTCCGCTTCTTGAATTTGTTACATGGCCGCCCTTGCAGAATACAAACAAGAGCTATGAATGGAACCAAGACTAACCCTTTTTTTAATTTTTAGTATAAGGCCGCACAATACTACCGCCTTGCTGAAGAGAACGGCAACAAGACCCTTGGAAATACTTGGTTAGTTCTCCTCCGCCCCCCCTCAACCACCAGAGATAATTTTTTGTTTTCGTTCCGTTTCTTCACCCCGTTTTCCCCCCCTTCTCCTCACAACATTGGACCCATTCGTATCCACCCCTTCCGTTACATTTTCTCTCATCACAAACCAACCTCCCCTCCCAAAACAAGGTCCCGCCTGCACGGGGCCGGGGGGCACCAGAGCCAGCCCAAGCAAAGCAAAGCAATCCAATCAACTTAATCAATTCAAGCTAGCAAGCAATTCAGCTCGCGAACAGACAGCTGCAATGGTTTTGCCCTGCGTTGCCTAGTTGCTTCCGGGCTTCGGCTTACTTGCTTGAGCTTGGTCCTTGACATCACTTTGCATGACGTGACAGTGCGTTCGCTGCTGTTAGGAGGGGGGGGGGGGAGAGGGAGAGGGAGTCTTGTGTGTTTCAAACCGCAAGTGTCAAGATGGGCATGATAGGCCAGCAGCGCTTGAGCTAAAAATAGCCCACACCCTCACCCACACCCCCCCCCCCCCCAACACATCCCCTCTTGTTTTCCTCAGGCTCCAAGCACCAGAAAGACGGGAGCTAAATCCGCCAACCAATCATCCTCTTACTTAACGCTGGAGCTGGTTTCCTTCCTTTCCAGACTTTCGCTAACTTTCTTGTTGTTACTGATAGGATATGGAAGGATAAGTATAATCCAAAGCAGTAAACACTTTCCCGTTCCCGTGTAACGTTTAAGGGTTTAATTATCCATTTTTTTTCGGCCTATGAATTTTCATTATTTCGATTCGAATTTAATTGCTTGAAACAAGCAAACTGGCTTCGTTAAGACGCCATTTATTTTCGGTCTGGTTACCATCCTTTCTACAATCGCTTTAGTTATTTGATAGTTATATGAAATTATATTGTCCCAGAAATGCAAATGAAATCAATTCCATGATTTGATTATAATTAGAAGAAATCTTTAAAAAAATATATCCAAAGAAGGTAAGTTGTTTCTGGTAGGAGCTCTCAAGTAGCCCAGAATGATAATATGCGTAGATCATCAACAAATGATTGGCTCGGCTGGATCCGGTCAAATGAGCGGAGAGAGTGCAAACTTTGAAAATTAACAAAGGGTGAATAAAAACAAAAGGAGAGCATAGTGATAAGCGTTCGCGTGGGAGATGGAGTTCCCACTTGCTTCACTTCGCCTAGGCCCTAAAAGAAATGGCCATTGTCATAGAAATCATAATCATAAGCACGTCAGAATTAAACAGGAAGGCAAATCAACAGAAAATGGCCCGCAAGTACTCATTTCCACGAGCACATAGAGCAAGGTTGGGACAGGATTGGGTCATGAAAAACCCAGGGCAGAAAGGGGAGAGGAGAGACGGGGAACCATGCGCAATCGCTAGAAATATTTGAGAACGCAAAAGAGCTATCAACAAAAGCAAGGCAAATAAGCAACGTAACAAAAATAGAAACACACATAATCAAGAAAAATGGAAAACAAGAAGCGGTTAGAGAGCTAAACATATTACAAAACAAATTATCAAATAACAAGGAGCCAAAAAATGCTTGGAAGTGTCTCCCAGAAAAGAAAATCGCAAAACAAGACGCTAAATACGGGGTACACGCAACACAAAATTTCGAAGGACGGCCCAAAATCACAAGCCCGCGCGCAATCCACTCGCTGATCTACCCTATCCGTGGGATCCAGTTGGTCAGGGGTTGAAGCCAACGAAGGGAGAGCGTTCTTTCTCGCCGTTGCCAGCGACGGAGTAAAACCAAAAGTTGTACAGTGTGCATATATAGAAAAATTCAAATAAGAGTCCACAAAGGAAAGGGAGTTGCTGGTCAAGCGCCGTTGAGTATTGTAAAGAGAGCAAATCTTCTTGTGGTAGGTTGGCCTGGTGCATGCTGTTGTTTTTTCTGGGTTGAAGGAATATTCTGCCGTGTTGGACGGACACGTCTTTGCAAAGACGCAAAATAAGAAGAAAGTGCGATTGGGACAAAGGAGATTGCAAGGTGCAGTGTATATAGTTGGATTGTAACATGCAGGGCGTACATAGGAAATATGCAGAAGTGCCGCGTTCGTTCGTCGTCTGTTGCCGCCCGTGTGAACGGTATGTCGTCTGTAGTTTAGTTTGGTTTCGTTATGGTCGCCCACGTGGAGGTAAATCAGGCAAGCAAAAAACTGAAAATGAGTCGCCCCTGAATTTTCGCCTTGCGGTCGCATCTAGTGCTGTAGGTGTCGTTTCAGAGAAGAAGAGATTGAAAGAGAAAATTTGTTTCGAAATATGCGCGCTTTCCCAACCCATTTTGGCCGTTTTGCTCAGAGAAAATCACCGGAGAGGATAGATACAAAAAACAACCAAAAAATCAAAATCAAACATAAGGCCTGCTTGCAAAATGCTGTTCATGAACCCGCTAGATGGTAAAAACACATGCATGTCGAACTTAGAGTGGCAGAAATCCGTCAAAACAAATGAAATTGTTTCGGGTCGCGTCAAGCGGAGTAGGATGCTTCAAGGCATCGTACGGTAAGTCCGTTGCTATTCGTCATGGGAAAGAGACACAGCAAGGAATGAATGCAAGGTCTTGTACCTTAAGATATTATGACTGGCAAACGGCTCCGGCCTGTTCATCCTTGATAGGGGTGGAAGCGCTGCATTCCTTCACCATCCTCCTAAAATCTTGAACCACCTTTTCTGGCACCCTGTCCCACAATAGGGACCGTGAATAGATGTCCGGAACGTTTTTCGTATGCTGCATGCCAGCATTGCGCATATTTGCATAGGCTTGCTGGAAATTCGATGGAGGAGGTTTGAAGTCCCCTCCGTCGTCTTCCAAGGTGGTGAGTGACCTATACCTCTCTGTGGTGAGAGAGAATACTTGTTCCTCCTCTTGTTGCTTAGTAGGGGCGACAAGGTTGCGATGCAAGTCGTCAAGATTTGATGTAGAGGGCCCTCCGCCAGTAATCTGTGCCATTTCCGCCCCAGTAATGGTGGTGGGAAGGTTGGCAGTGATGGAGGAGGATGTGCCAGGAAGGGCCCCGGGGTTGAGGGCATTAGCGGCATCGGACGAATCAGCAGATGCGAGGACAGCTCTCAAGACGTTTGCCGATTCCGCACGGTACTCCTCGGAGAGGGCTGGAAGAGCGGGTGAGATGGAGCTGTTGTTTGATGCAATAAAAGCACCAAAAAGTAAACACATATAAAATGTGTTCCAGCTGAAAGGAGAGGAATCGGTATGGCCTGGGGGCTTGTCCAAGGATTTCTCGGACTTTTTGGAAGTCACAAGCACAGTGTTGTCAGGCACAGGGGTAGGCGTGCGAATGAGACCATGGTTTTCGGTGTTAAGAGAGAACTCGTTCACCATCGAGAAGTCATCCCAAGGAGCATTCTCCATTGTGATGTTCTCGTAATCAGAGAATTCGTTCCGGAATGCCGAGTTCGGAGCCGGCTGGGCACCAAGCTCCACTTTCTCCAGATGTTCTCGAAGAATTGCGTTTTTCTTGCGAAGTTCACCAGTTTCAAGTGTGTGGGACCGAATCATCTCTTCCTTCTCCATGTGGAGCTGGTTAATATATGTGCGCAACTGCTGCTCACGCTCGAACAGTTCCGCTTTTTCCCGATGGTACTCTTGCTCCCGGAGTTTCATCTCCCGAAGAGCTTCTTCGAGTTCGTTGATAAGAGTGGAAGACCGTTTCTTGTCTTCCTCGAGCTGTTCAGTATGCACCTTTTTCCGTTGGCGGGAGTCAAGTCTATAACAATGTCAGTCTGAGATTCCGTTCTGTTAGGGTTGGAAGAATTACATTATCCCGCCTATGGATGGATAAGACGGGAACAATGAGTGAGAGGGAAAGGGAGGAGTCCATACGCTGCCTGTCGGTTTCTCAGCAGACGTTTTTGCTGTTTCAACTCTTTGATCTCATCCTCATCGGTACATTGACTAATCAACAGATCAATGTTGCTGAGAGTTCTCTCAGCGGGAATGTCAAAACGAGCGTTCTTCTTCCGGATGCCGTCTCTCCGCAAATGCAGCGGAGATCCATTCCGGTATGTGCTATTCCGACTAGGTTTTGAGCGTGCCTCGGTAGCCTCTGACGTCCCTGATACCCAGCCCTGACTGGACTGGGGAGACATTGGGGTGGCAGAAGAGCCGGGGAAAGTCGACCCAGGTCGATATTGCATATGGGAGAAGGACATGGGGTTAATAGGACCAACTGCGCCACCAGCAAAAGGGTTGGTGGAGTTCCCATCGTAGTCCTGGGGGAATTGTTCGTAGATTGGGGTGGGCGTACATGAACCAGAATCGGCAGAGAGAGGCCATGGTTGTTGCTGGCCGTAGCTGGTTGGGTGTGAGGTGTCTACTCGGGCAAAGGGGTTTACGGGCTCAAAGAGGGGAGTAGACATTTGAGAGGCATGCCGCGATTGGGATTCTGACCAGACTGAATTTCTTCGGGAGAAGTCCTCTGAAGTGTGATCGAAGGACGACCGTCTTGGGTCGTTCATGGAGGGGATATCTGAAGTGGAGGATTCGAGAATTTTATCATCCAGGACGCTCATCTCATCGTCCCCGGAAAATACAGGTTTCGCATCGAGAGCGGGTGACTGGTGATAGAACTCGAATGTCGACGAAGCCTGATATCTCGTCATGGTTGTGGAGGTGGATGTATATGAAGAGAGATGGGGAGAATAATAGAGTGGGGAGGAGGGGTAGAAACAATAGTAGTAGCACGGCGTTAATAAAACAGGGTCGTTAAAAGTCGTAAAAGGTCGTTATGAGGACAAAATAAAGAAGAGAGGCTGCGAATAGAAGACCTCTTCGAGAAGGGATGAAGTTCGAGGAGAAGAGGGAGGAAAGACGTTTGTTTGTGTGGAAGAAAAAGTGGTTGGGATTGTGAGGAATAGAAGAGGCGGTGTGGTTGGGTTGGGTTGGGAGGATAAGCAGCAGATATAACTAGGGAAGGGAAGGGAAGGGAAGCGGTAGTTAACTAGTTAAGTAGTTAAGTAGTGTGTAGTTATGTGTGTGTGACCTGGATGGAGGAGGGAGAGATCAAGCAGTGCAGTGCGGGGAGGTGCGGTGGTTGCGGTGCTGCTATATGGTATTTTAGTATTATCAACAAATTAATTGTCAAACCGGTTCAACAGCCGATCAGACAATAAAAGGAAGATGATAATAATAATAACAATAGTATAATAGAGATAATATAGAGTGAGGATGAGGAGTTCGAGGGCGGGTTGATGCTAATATATGTAGGTGTAGGAGATAATATAGTTAGCGGTCTGCAGCTGTCTGTGCAGGAAGATATAGTTGAAGAGGGAGAATTTGATTGAAGAAAAGACAAGATCATGAGGAGGAGGGTAGGTATAATAAATATAAAAAAAAAAATCTTCTCCAGCTCCTTTCTCTGAGGATAATATTTCCCCAAAATCCGTTCGGGTTTTAAGGCCGCTACTTTTGTTCGCAGGGGGAACTCCATTATTAGTTATTCCTGCTGGCTGCGGGCAGATCCTCTAAAACACTAGCTTTCCTCTCTCCCCGTCCAGTCGGTCAAGGATCGGTTTGAGAAGAAGCCTATTCCTTAACGATGATCGAGCATGCTTGAGCCCGACGTATCATATCAGAATTCAGGCATAGGCAGAGAGAACCAGAAAAATAAAATCATCCATTCGAGAGGGCAACATTCATGTCAGAGCCATCATCAAATCAAAGCTCGTACGTAACTCAAGGCCCATGTCGCTTTGGTCCCTTTATTTTTGTTGATTTTTTTTTTTTTTTAATTTTTTAATTTTTTAATTTATTTCCTTTTCTGATGAACCGGATAGTCCGCCAAAAAAATACAAGACCAGACAGACATTCCTGTCAGAACGTTCTGTGGTTTGTTCTGGTTCCCAAGGACCGATGAATGGTTCCAGTGAAGATAGGTTGGTCGCGGGGTCTAATAAGGGATGGGATGGATCCCCAGCATAAAATAAATGCTGCATAGGCGTGTGTGGGATCCAAAAAGTAAGGCGACGCCTTATCGTCCATCTCGAGCTCTTCGCGTGGAAACGATTGGTCGCTCTGCCTGGGATTGGGTAGACGTGCATCTTGAGACTTGCTTGCAACTGGCCTGCCAGAGCAATAATAATAGTTATTAAATAGTTAGTTAAACTTACCTGACCCTGACCTGAACAAGCATGCATCCAGCGCCAGGGGACGCGGACCCGGCTCGCTGAGTTGAGTGGCTGCCACGAACTCCAGCGCCAGAAATTATTAAATAAATAAAAAAAAAAGGTTCCAGTCAAGTCAGTCAGTTGTATTTCAAGCCTGGAGCTAAAAGATGGACTCCTGGCTTTCCTCTCTGGTTTCGCTCGTCTTATGCTTGCTGCTCTCTCGCGTTCCCTTGTCATGTAATAATAATAATAATAATAATAATAATGTAGTTATGTCTGTATGTATGTGTGTACATGTGTGTGTGCCTTTTTTGTCCTGATGTCATGTCAGACTGGCAACAACACACCACCGTATCGTATGGTATGGATGGTATGATCGAACCTCTCAGTCCTTATTCTCATTTCCCATCCTTATTCTGCATCAGTAAGTCCGATACACATCTCAGGACTTACTGAAGGTACTTACTTATATGGAGTACTTGGGACATTATTATTATTATTGAACAATAATATGCACGTACCATGCCCTCGGCACCCTTATTAATTTTTTAATGCGTCGTGGAAAAGCCATCAACACTATTTTGCGAGATGGTTGGTTGTTGTGGGATGAAAAAAGTAAAAATAATCTTTCTTCATTTCCAGCAGCACAGGGCAACTGTCAACTGTCAACAAGCCGGAATACTATTTCCCCCCCCCCCCAGAATGTCTCCGGGCTTCTTCTCTGTTTGTCTTGTGTAGAATGCGGCGGCGTGGTGGTTGGCGGGTCAGTCAGTAAGTAACTAGCCATGTTCATGTTCATGTTCATGTTCATATTGCCTGGAATGGATGGAATGTGGTGACCTCACCCGCTGATTTCTGTCGCTGCCATCACAACAGCAACAGATATCTCTATCCTGAGAATCTGCATCACTCTCTACTCACTCCTCCATATTCTTCTGGCATTTACTGGTAAATCTAATCACCGAAGCCGCTCCGTTTTCGCCCTGGCATCACCAGGGCCCATTTGTTCTCTCCTCTTCCTCCTTGTTTCAAATATCTATTTCACGGCTTATAGGTCTATGGAGTAGCTTCACAAGGCGGAATCCCCTTTCCTAATGCCTACGCCTCCGTCATCACGATCCCTTTCAGTCTTACTCCCTATTAGCTGATATTTCCAGCACAACTAAACACCTCCATGTCTTACGATCATAAGGACCCGAGTTCCTGTCCATATACGCAGCGTAAGAAGTATGTGTGTTGCCTTGTGACTATTTCTCGTGTCTCCTCCCCCTTCCACCCTACCGCGCGATCTCCTGTACATTATTCTCCCCCATCGTCCCATGTAAAAGGCAGATGCCTAGTTCCCGATGGATTATGGACTCTATCCTCTCTCTTCACATTTCTATTTCTCTAGTAGGGAAAGAAAGGCGTGGGAAAGCAAAGACCCGATCTACAACCCAGATCTGAACCAAGTGCGGGGGAAGCAAGAAAAAGAAAATAACAAACAAGACGGAAAAGAAAAGAGTGATGAATTAATAAGTTAACTACTAACTACGCCCCTTCATCCCAATACATAAACCTATTCTCTTCCCCCCACCTCACCTGCCACTCTTCTTCACGTTAGATATTACAAGTGCGGTGCCTAGGCACCCCGATACTTTACTCAGCAAACTAGTTGAACAATCGAATTCATTCCCAAGCTTCTCTCTCCATTATTATTATTATTCATGACCTCTGCTTGGTCACTGGATAAAACAAACAACCAATCGTCTAACTATCATCTAGCTACGATCTAGTCCAGTCGGATCGCACCCAAAGACCCAGAAGTCCACCCAAAAGAACAGCCCTACCTCATCAATCATAATGAAGGGCCGATGACCGGGCTGAGGCGAGGTAAATGCGAGGGAGAGAGGGAATCCATTTCGGCCTGAACGCCTCACATCTCAGACATCCGAGACCTTGGCCGCTAAGGAGATCTAGATAGATAAATGATACCGCCTTGCCTTTTTATCCGATCTTCCTTTTTCTTTATGAACAGACATCCTCATGGATCCTACTGGTTAAACC
Source organism: Blastomyces gilchristii SLH14081 (assembly GCF_000003855.2). NCBI lineage: Eukaryota > Fungi > Ascomycota > Eurotiomycetes > Onygenales > Ajellomycetaceae > Blastomyces > Blastomyces gilchristii. The sequence goes on along the minus strand of NW_003101676.1, from coordinate 1,015,582 downwards.
CTCGAAAGGGGCGGGAAATTGTGGCTCTCTGTATATATCTAGATATATATTATTTAGTTATTTACCGAGTTCGGTCTGGTGGTGTAATTCCATACCGAGGGAAGGGGTATGTATACACGCCTCTTTTTCTTTTGACACCCCACCCACCGCTCTCTCTCTCTCTCTCTCTCTCTCTCAGGATCGTCGAGCCCCCAATCAAGTATGTATGTATTACGCTGTACCTTCAGGTACGCCCAAGTCTCCGGACGGATCTTTTCAAGCAAATACCCGGAGATACGGAGAATGGTCCCACACCGTCGTCGCTCAAACAGTGAGTCAAACTGTCGGTCTACTTTAAGTTACCTCCTTTATAACTTATAAGGGACCAGACCTGATGGAGCCAACTACCTGGTTCCTCGGGCCCCATTTGGCGCCTGTCTGTGCTTATCGGTGGTTTATCTTCAAAGCCAATATACTTCATCCATACGCTGTAGTTCACCCTGCTTTCCTCGGGTGGATGATCGGCGGACGATATAATTGAGAGTTGTTAGTATGTATGTACATACATGTACAATGTATATACATACATGATGATGATGATGATGAAAAAGCCGTGAGTACAATCAACATCCCGTGCATGAACAAAAGTTAGCGAACAGCATGAAATTGGGTGGAACACCCCTTCTCAACATCACATCAAGTGGAGTTCACCTAGGGAGCCCAACTGCAACAGAATAGGCATGGTCAACCGCCGTATCGGGTACCCTGCATAGAAGTACCTTTGCTGTATTCTCGTTTCATCTGGCTACCCCCTTATGATGTCATTGATACCTACCTAGTCCACGGGTTTAAGCCAGTTATTTTCAGTTGCTTCTCGCCATGAAGAGTCGCCTCACCAGCCTCTCTCTCTCAGCCCCGCCACGGCGGAAGAAATAGACCGAAAGAAAAAAAAAAAGAAAAAAAAAAAAAGAAATCAACTCTCAAAATAAAAGTCACAGGCGCAGTGTTTTGAATTAAAATATTTCACAGAACTAATCTATCCTCGAGTAAAAAGGACCAAAAAAAGACATGATACAAAACAATTTACTCGACGGGCGTGAAGTGAAACAAAAACAAAAACAAAACGCACCAGACAAACAATTTCAAAAGCCCAATCATGCAAATAAATGTAAAGGACCGAGAAGAACTGATAGCCAATACATTTCTGTGGCGACTCCACGGCGCCTCGGAACATGAGAAGTAAAAAAAGGTTGATTAATTCCTGACATTTTCTAGCCTGAGGCAGTCACCGCCTCCTTCCACTCCGGTGTAAGCGAATGACATACATTACATGCATCTCATCTGCAGGCCCTGCCTGTACCTCTCTCGTTCCACTCTTCCAAGTTTTAAGTTAACTTTATTAATTAAGTTAACTACCCACGCTCAATTCTGGCCTGTGAGAAAAAGTAAATGGGTAATTGGAACGTCTAACGAGATTCTGCACCTTCCACCGATCACGGGCTAAAGATTTCCCTTGCATCAAACTAAACCACTTTCAAGCAACACAAACCCAGCCATTCCAACCCCTTGTAACAACTCAGGCAATGAGGCTAGAAAGCGTAAGTAAGGCATCAATGGATCAAAATTGCGGCATGGCCAAAAAAAAAAAAAAAAAAAAAAAAAAAAAAACCAATCAAAAGCCAGAGATAAAAAACTCACTACTACCCTGATTAAGTATTGGCTCTGATTTCATGTTTCCTCCTTCGGTGGTTCTCATCCCACTTCCCACCACCCCTCGCTCACCGTCCGTGCGAGCCTGAACAATCAACACCCCCGCCCCCCCCACCCTTCAATCCTATCAATCCTATCAAATCATGTAAAACAGAATAACATAACCTAATCATTGCCTTATCATAGGCCCGCTCGCCCGGACAGAGAAAACAAAAGACGCGACGAGGGACAGGTACAAACAAATCCTGCAAACAATAAGCAGCAACAACAACAACAACTATGCAAGCTGGTCAGGTTGTGATGATGAGTGAGTGGGACTGGTGCGGGGCGGACAGGGGACGCGGGGGACCAGGGACGGGCCGTGGTGCATAATTTAATCTAGCCGAACTTGGCATCCTGCGTGCCATTTGGCCTGGTCCGTTTGCTGACAGTGATAAAGAAGAAGAAGTAGGACAAAGCTGGGATCATGGTTCAAGTCAGGCTTCATCTTTTCCTTGTTTTGTTGTTGATTTGGAGGTGATGGTTTGGGCTTTTTTGACACATGCTTCCTTTTTTTTTTTTTTTTTTTTTTTTTTTTTTTTTTTTTTTTTTTTTTGCCAACCTAACGGTTGAACAGCGTTGGGTGTCGTGACTGAAGGAATAGAGAGAGAGGTAGTTGGGAGGTGGTTGCCCATTGGTAGATGGCGGGGCTTGGTGGGGTAAAAATACACCTGGGTGGTCTCACTATTCTAGCATTTTGCATGTTCTTTTTCATGATCAGGATAGCAATGAGTCGTGGGAGAAGGCGTACAGCGATTTATGGATGGTCGTTAGAGAGGCATATTTCGTCAAGGATGGAGACATCTTCTACTCCCGCCCTCACAGGCTATGTCCCCTGAGACAGCTGGTATTTATTCTTGGGGGTGCAGTTTAAGAGGCCCATATAACCGCGTAATGCCTTGAGAACACACCATTAAAATGTCACCACATCGTGTTGATTATTAGTAGAATTTGTAACATGTCCTACACAGATTCTCAAAATAGAATTAAAAAATCCCACTCTCTTTCCCAACTCCTACGTTCGAGAGAAGAGAAGAAAGACGGGCCCTGATCATCTTATTGCCATCAGCATGCCCCAGAGGGAGGGGAATTCGCTTCGAGAGCAGTTGCCTTCGGTTTGTTGGATACTACCATTCTCCTGCAACACTCCAACATACCCTGGTCGTTGTACGCCATTGAGTAAAGGAGAGAGAATTTTCAAAACGCCGAGGGCCTAAGAGCCGGTATAATTCGGGAGCTAATTTCTCGAGATCTTTCTCAAAATAGATCTGAGTTACTGCGGTGGCAAACTTCGTAACACTCGTTGACCCAGCATCAGAGAATTTGGGGGTTGCAAATATGTTGACTAGGGCCTGAGGCTCCAGGGCTCGTCAAGCCCTTCCATTTCGAGTTTAGAACTCATTGCACGAGAGTTTGTCTCATCTGGACTCCGTAAGCATCACAAATTCGTCGACTCGGCATTAGAGACGATGTAATCAGGCCACAGTTTTGGCATATCACTGAGTCTCATTGGCTAAACAAACGGGCTGGATCATGGTCAGTAAAAAGTAACCAGTTACGTTGAAACAAAGTTGTGAGTTGGGTCCAAAATTGGCGCGTTTGGCGCCTAAGTTTCCGGAAGCGAATTCCTACTAAGCCGAATTAGCCCAAGTGGCCGCTGTACCCGAACGCTATCCAATAATTGGGACCATAATACCTCTATTCATAGTTTTTTTTTTTTTTTTTTTTTTTTTTTTTTTTTTTTTTTAATCGGGGTTCACGGAGCAATGTGCTTAAGCTACCAATTTCGAACTCTTTCCGTGCTCTCCAAGATAATAAATAGTTGAGTTTACCGCTTCTATATTGATAACCAGGAAGGCGCCTGTCCATGCTATTTCATACGGTAAATCCTCAAGACACTTTCCTAGCATCCTGACACCCAATGAGCGGGGCATTTTTCCTGCGTGCAACTCTACCGTGCTACATTTTCTGTTTGCATTGTTTAAATAGCGTCACCTACGTTTCATAATTCGTGATAGAGATATCCGAAATTTATAATAGGTTTTGACTTTGTCTCCATTAGTTACTCAACTATTTGGGTTTGGTCTTCGGCCAAGGGGGAAAAAAGTCCCCCTCCCAAAGATCAGCTTGATGTAACTACGGAGGACGCTTCCACTCTCGACCTGGTTTATCGGCTACGTTAACTGAGAACGGCTCGATACTGGTATTTACAACCACACTCCGTCGCCGATTTCAACAACAACGCCACCACCACATCCGCCAGCATAACCTTGGCTCTCTATGTTAGAAGATTCTGCTTAACATGGCTGAAATGAGGCCACGCTCATACATATGTTTCAGGCGATATGCATGTAGGTAATGTACTGTACATGTAAGCTGACTAACGTCCGTATTCCCCGAATAAACGAAACGATTGTTATGTAAAAGTTAGTGAGGCGAACCTATCAGCAACACTCTGAAGTCAGGTACCGTAGATGTATACATGTAGCTTTTTCGCATGGGGGAATTGAAATATGTCATTGCACATCCCCTTCAACTTTCCACCATCCCTCTAGCATGTCAGCCCCGTCCATTTCCTCATCATGCACTTAGCTCCGGTACGCAACGTTGGAATTAAAATCCAACACGTCCAACTGAGAAAGAAATCACCCCGCGAAGGAAGTGGAGTACCAAAGAAGTAGACCAGCCCACCACGACGCCTTGCCCAATTACCAAAGTCGGCGCACCGTGAACGCCGAACAACCAATATCGCCAATACACCTGATCCAAATAAAACGCATGTTAGACTTACGGGGTCCATATTCCCTTTTCTTTCATCGCGCCGTTACAAGCTAAACAACTCAATAGCAAACGAGCAGCCTACACGCGGTCTGTGGCAATAGGCCGGCCTGGCTGCCCTTCCGACTCGCTTGATTCATCCAGCTAGCTAGCATGCATGCTACCAATATATATTGGGATCCATTTAGTGGAAAGATTATGTGCGGGCCGGTCGAGTTGGCCATAATTGCTACTCAAACTGGCCCAAAACCTCACATGAATGTTCGTTTATGTTGAACTGTTTCGTCGTTGCATTTTGCGCCCGCAGACATGAACCAAGGTACCGGGTCCCTGGGTTGCTTTTTAATGTAATGCACCTCAAGGTGTCTATTTACGTCACCTCGCTCTTCTAAGTGGAGGACGGGCCCCTTCGGCTTGGCTTGTTAAAGGAGGGGTCGGAGGGATTGCATGATGAGAAAGAAGTGGCTTGTATTGAGAATTTTAAGAGCTGGAGAGAAAGATAGGAGGAATATATCACAATTCAGTTTGATAAGGTCAACCTCAAAGTCCCCTTCATCTGAATATTTTGAACCACCTAAGTTAACCAGAGTGAAGAGTCGAATGAATAGAGTAAGGAAGCTCTGATGCAAGGAATATGAAGACTCCTTGCCTCCTGTCGGTTACACCCAAAAGGAAGCTGAATGCGCCTGTATCAGCACATCCACACGGAGAACAATCATAGAAGCATTTTATAATCCTTCAAAACCTACAATGCAGCTAACAGACCAGCTATCACTCGTTCGTGGATTGTTCAACAGCAACAAATATTTAAACTATACAGAGAGTACATGTACATACATATATACTCATACATAAAGTCAAAAACGCGACACCCATAGCTGGCTGCATATCGACTATTATGCACTATGCACGAGTTACTGCCCGACGACAACAACGACGAAAGAAATATAGATGTAGCAAAATAGAACTAACAAAACCATTGGGACGGGGAACTTGAAGGCGCCCCTCATGTTCTGTGTTGTTGTCTTGTCGTTAGTGTTGCCCTTGTTCAATCCATTTTCTTCCTCTTCTTCCTCCCTAGTACGTTTCAATTTTATTTTTAATAACCCCCTTGCGAAGAAGAATCGTGAGCTGTTAATCAAAGCATATCCAGAATATTTCAGTTCCGACGACATCTCTTCGCCTCCTGCACTCAGCTGCCAACCTATCACGGATGGCAATTATAATCCAGGTGTGGGTGTGAGGTGTCTGCGTGTATACTGCTTCCACCCCTGATCACTTCTCAAGAGCATGTGAAAAGTATCCAATTCATGAATAGAGTGCACGTTTTATATTATTGTTTTACTCAATTGGTTGTTGGTTTGTTGGATTCCTTATTTCTTTTCTCAAAAGATAAGACCCTTGAGCCGAGAATATCTTCTTCCCATTTCTTTCTGTTCGCTATCTTTCACCATCCGAGCCACTTCATCTGGGAGGGCCTTACACCGAGGGCCATAATATTTTATCCCCCAAAGCTATAGGGGAAGCAAAGCTATAGGGGAAGCAGAACAAGGGTATCTCCTATTCCCGTCGCCCAAAGCAAATGCAAAACAAGAGGAAAACCAAAGAAGAATCAAATGAAACTCGGGTTGTCAAAAACCAAAACAAAAAAGTAAAAGAACAAAGACCAAAGGCAGAGAGATGTCTACAGTTCCATCTCTGAATGATTGTTCGGTAGACACTGATAACTTGGATAGAGAAGTTTAGAAAAATGACCAAATACGCCAATTGGCATCATTATTTCTACACTTCTACTAGAGAGCGCCGACCGTCGTTGCGTTTCTGAGGTAGAGTAAAAGAAGGGGGGAGGGGGGATAAGGGGAAGCCAATGGCTTCTGGAAGAATTGAGCCTTACGGTAATTTCCTTCCTAGTAATATAACCCTTGCGGACGTACGAGGGAGATCTCGTTCCCAGTTTTAGCTGTTAAAAGCATTGGACAATTTTAACCACGGCTCTCAGGTGCTATATTAGGAAAAACGGACGAAATCTTGTTGCTGCGAAATTTCACCTGTGTCGATTCCCTCGGTGATAATGACGGGGTCATCGTCAAGATCATCGGAGTCAACATCATCCGAATCAATTTCATCGTAAGCTCCTTCATCGCTAGAGATATCTTCGTCGTCGGTTCTGTCTCCATCATCAGTAGCTTCTGGCTTGTTAGCTGCAATTTTGCGGATTTGGCCTGCCCGATCCACGTGAGGGAGCTGGCACTTCCGGTTGCCGCAATTCCCCGTGTTAGCATAGTCAGGGCATTCGTGGGCGTGTCGCTGGTCACAGGTCTCTCCGTTGCTACAGTAGCCCAAAATCGCGAAATCGCGACACACAGGTGCGCCTGGGTTAACTCGAACGTGTGCATATCGGCATGATGGATTGGAGCAGCGCCCACGAAGGAAATGCAAACATGAGGGAGATCTTTCCGCGCTTGGTTCATGTGAGAGGTCACATGCCAAACCAGCTACACATTTGCCTGTCTGAAGGAACTCTTTGCATATGGCAACTTTATGCGGGTCGTGGATATAGGTGCAATTCGGACCTTTGAAGCAGGAACCTAGAAAAGGATACGCCAGTCAGCATGCCAAAAACCACACTTCCCCCATCTAAACCCATATGCTCAATCAGTATTATCATGGTGGGTGTGGTGAAGTATTTCGGAGGGAGAGTCGGGTACCCGTCGAAGTAAATCTTTTGCAGAGTTCATTCTTTTTCTTCACAGCTCCAGTTTTTCTGTCGATTAATAAATGTTAACGGCGCCGCCGAGGAGAATTGTATCAGAGAAATTCCGCCGACCAGGTACATACTTTCTTGAAACCACCGATCCTAAACGATGCAGGTTTCCTTTCTTGCTTCTCACAAAGTTTACCCCACCAATGTTCACCTTCTTAGGAGTAACGTTCGCAGCCGACGGTTCATCTAGGAAGGGTAAGTCGGTTCCAAACTTTCTATCTATAGGGGTATTGGTCTCACTAGGTAGCCGAATTAATTTGCTCCCGCCTTGCACAACTTGGAACGGTATGCCTTGTATGGTGATTTGGTAGGACGCTGCTCGTTGTCCAACGACTGGAGTGGCGACGGGATGGTATCCGCCAACGCCCTGTACATGTCTTAAAACCTTGGCTTCTTCTCGCTGTGCCTTTTTCTGGGCTTTGAGCTTGCGGCTCTCCTCGATAGCTTTGGTTCTGGCTTGAGCTTCTTTATCATATATTGCGGAATTTATTAGTTGCATGTGGCGGTCCCTTTTGGCAACCCATCCATTTTGGCTTCCAGATTCGCCTTCATTCATGTCATCAGTTGACGTGTTGCCAGATGGGATGCCGCTCGCATTTTCCGGCGGCGTAGACTGGTTGCTGAGTACAAGGGTTCGATTTCGATGAGGAACTGCATGCCGTCTCGGGCCCGGATATCTACCTCGTCCACGGTAGGGAGCCCATCCCGCGTGATGTCGCGGGTGGTGCGAGCTGTAAGATGTATGATATCCACCACGGGATGGATGTGTTGAGGATGTAGCCTGATTTTTATGCTGGTTGATTTGCCCTGTAGAGAAGCGTATGTTCATTAACAGAAGCCAATATCAAGAGACTACTTGAACGCAACACTTACCGGCAAGCTGCCCAATTTTAGCCAAGAGATCTTGATCTTCTGTCATGGCAAAGTTGACTCTAATGTCGCCGCAATATTCGTAGATTCAGATACACCGTGCTGTTAAAAAGAAAAGTGGATGTTGACGCGAAGTGAATTTAAAGCAAAGTTGAACGAGTTTCCCCTTGCCTAATATGACGATGGCACCTGCTGGCTCCAGTAAATCACGTGATGTTGTTCAGGGATCCCTTGGATTATCCATGGATGCTATTTCGTCACTCGGCAGCATCACTTGCTCTTGTCTTCCTCGTTATATTAACTCAAAATCATTCAGCTCATTTAACCGACCGGCTTCGACCGCTGAAAACTTCACGGAGCAAATAGGTCACAAAACTTGAATATACCTACGGAGATATTAATAAACCCTACGCAAATACGGCAACGTCTGAAGGCTAACCGCGCCGCCACTGCGAGGACAAGCTGTCGCATTGCCATTTTGGTGCTCCGCGTGAACCAAAATTAGGCACTCCTCGCTAGATATACCCTTCACATGGCTTCAGGACCCGGCCTTGGAGGGCAGCGAGTTAAGCTAGAGCCAAGCCCGATCCCTATGATCAAGGCAGACCCCGATGCTCGACCTGAACCCGCGGGTGCAGTATCTGACGATGATATTTACGAAGACACGGGGGATTTGGATTTTTCTAATTCAATGCAAGATGTTTGGTTGACTCGTATACCGAAAATGCTTTGGGAGAATTGGTCAAGGCTCGAAGATGATGAGGAAGTGCAAATTGGGACCATTAGGGTGGAGGGCGGCCCTACGGACATCAAACGTGTATGCGCTTCGAGCTCAGTCTCATCCCCTAAAATCAACTACAAAAGTAAAATTTGGAATAAGAAGAAGAATGAAAAGTGTTAACTTATCCCGCTCTAACAGGTTAGCATGCGGCTTAATGATACACCTCAAATGAAAGGCGTTCCGAAAGATTACAACCTGCGACGACAAAATGTTAACCCTGATAAATCGGCCTTTGCGGTGCAGAACACATTCATCTTCACCGAAAAAGAACTACCGGGATATCGGGATAGGACCAATATACTGTTTAATGAGGCTCAGCCCCATGGAAGATCATATCTATATGAGCAGACAAAACGCGATTCTAGAAAACGAACCAATCGCAAAAAATGGGAGCCATACACTCGGAAAACCATCCCAAGTAAGTTTATCTATTTCTGGCGCTGTTAGTTAGATATGAGACGTTTAACCCATCTTTCTAACCCGGTATATAGAACAAACGGCCATCGTCGGTAGCGTCCGTGACGAATTTAACTGCCTTCCTGTAGAAAATGAAGAGTATCAGAGGATGGCTGAAGCTAGGGCACTTGACGTTCTTAAACCCAAACGCGAAACAATATATATTGGTAAAGTTAGTGGTGAGATGCTGAAACCTAAGACTGTTGCAGCTGCCGATAAATCTACTTTCATTGTAAGTCACATCGCATTTCTCCCTTTCAAGCAAACTATTCACCTTGGTCTTATCCTTTCCTAACCCTTCGATTAGCAAGTTGCAAAGCCTCCCAAGGCTCGCGCTCAAGAGAACAAAACGGCCCGTATGCCCCAAAACGAGCTTCTGGATCTTATCTATGGCTGTTTCCGACGACACAAGTACTGGCCGTTTAAATCTCTCAAAGCAGAACTCAGGCAGCCTGAGGCTTACCTTAAACAAACCTTGGAAATGGTGGCCCATCTTGTCAAAAGCGGAGATTTTGCAATGACATGGGAGCTTAAGCCAGAGGCCAGGGAGAGTAACTACGCCGATGCCTTGGCCTACAAAGATGCCAAGGAGGAGCTCCCGCCTACAGCAGGTTACAACTTCGATTCCGAGGGAGAACCTACTGCTTCAGGGGTTGGTACTGATATGGACGAGGACGACCCGAACGTTTCGTTTGAGAACGTAGTTTAGACGGGTAGAACGACCACTTAAATGAAGTGAATTGAGTAACAGGGTATGGCGTTTGAGAATGATCTGCTGGCAAAAAAGGGGCCACCTTGCTTTATGTAACTTAGCCTCCAGGAATACTAAGGAAAAATTTTTTGGGGGTTAATGTCTTCATAAATAGTTTATGTTACATTAATATATCAAGCTACATTCAATAATCCCATAGAATTAGCTCTCCAAGCATTCAGTCGGACGACTCGGCATCTCCACCCCTTCGAAATTTGTTAGGCCGTCCCATTAGGGTTTAAACCCGACATATTCGAAGACCCATATGCTCTGGGCGCGGCAAGAATTCCTTCATTTTTTGCGGGCATTTGAAAACACCGTGAAGCGGAGCAACACTTACAAAGCGATGTTTCGCTCCGCCACCGGTTTATCACTATGTAATAAGAGTAGGAACTCCACTCTCTGGGTCAACGGAAAATGGAGACGGAAAGTGGATATTCTAGTTAAAAGAAATCAGCTTGTATGGTGAGGCCATAACTTACTCAGATCGAGCACATATGCGACTCCCACTGTAACTGAAACCACTCATAGTCCTGAAAGGTATTGGAGGTTATGTCTCTCTAGCAAGCAGACATGCTACAAAGAGCTTCACAAGGGAAAAACCTCACAACACTAATTGGGTTGATAGCCCCATTGTTTGTTTGTGATCTATGATGCCTCATTCATCACACAGTCACTTATTGATACCCACATAATCATGAACATGGCTTTATAGCTTAATCGAGGGAAGCAATTCTCACTAAACAGGAGTATGCACATTTTCACATCTTCTTTTGAGCATCTTCACTTCACTGCTGAGAAGCTGTCAATGATATAAGCATCTCACTACGGATTACATAGCTTACATTTTAAAGTTATTGAGCTTGAATTTGTAGATTGTCACAAATTTTAAGCTTGCTTCTGAGCTGAATGAGATCATATTCCAAATCTGCTTCATACATCAGAAACCATGTCTCTTTGCTGTCATACTGCTTCAAGAACATCATTTTACAGAAAAATTCATGTTGCTGTCAAATCAATAAATCTTTTGCTATTGAAAAAATTCATATACAGACTATCCACAGCATGCCAACCCTATGAAATATGGTGGCAACTAGGCCTGTGGGCGGTTCGAGTGTAAATCGGAAGGATGTACTCCGTATAACGCTGATGAAATCAGAAAGGAGTTGTCTAAACGGGACTAGGCAGATGGGTCAGTTTTAAGCTTAACTTAAACTGACGGCGGTCCAGATGACGAAACGCCTGACGCGTCGACTACCCACGGACCAAACCTACCTTAATTTACCTCGTAGTTGCCTCGAGGGGCAATTGTATTTACAACTGAAGAAGCGAAACGCCAAAATAGCCTGAAAAGGTATAAATAAGGATGGTACAAAGATGCAATTTCTAGTGATTTAATTCAGCTTCATCACATCTCACATCATTAGGACAGTCATTAATCCCATTGCCATGTAGAAGGGCTTCGTCAAGGATGCGTGAACACTTCTCATTTTCATGATATAAACCTTCAAGAGGGTTGCAAGCAAGGATTTAGCTGTACAGCTTTAGCAATCATATATTGGAGAGGGTAACCTTGATTTCCTGCTCTGGACTATTGGATATGCCTGGCAATTACCCCAAATCTACTTCCCGACAAACTGGCTGGTTGGATTGCTGCTGCTTTGATATGCAATACTGCGCCAGAGTTTGTGATCCAGTAATTTACCTTTTATACACTAGAACTCATGTTTTCAAAGTGTTGCACTATATTTAATTCTTTGGTGAGAAGGAGTTTTGGTAAGTGTTCTACTGTCTGTTTAATCACAAATAAACTATTTTATTCAACCAGCAGCTGGCATGCTGACTAAGCCCTGTCCAGCTCCTCCACTCTCTCCAGATAAATGTTGGTGATTACTACACCTACCCTAGTCACGTGCCACCCCAACCTATTCATTTAGTTTGTAACTCGCGTAGTTAGATAACAATACAACATAACAACATTATTCTCCAAGAGATTATGAAGCCCTCTATGCAATGAAAAGCTGTAAAATAACACGCAAATTGACATCTCCATGTATTATTATACATGCCTAGATGATTTATTAATTAATTGAACTTATGATGAATCTGAGATCAGGTGAAAAGCCTGACTTAATGAAGAATTATATGCTAATATGTAGAAGAAGAAATCTGTAAATATCTGAAGTATAAGAAGAATTGAATGTAAGCTTATTAATATCTGTAATGAACTGAAAAGTGACTGTATCAGAGACTTTTAAACTAAATAATATAATTATAAAAGAATAATCTGATAAGTTTAATAATGAATATAAAGATTTGATTGAAGATATCAGTGAGATATCAGATAATACAGAGAATTTAAGTGACTAAAATGACAATAATTCTATGAGTGAGAAGACTTATATAAGACTAGAAATTGCAAGACTTCAGTATAAAGTTGAGTGAATAAAAACAGACAGAGATAAGAATAAAGAGCTTAGTATAAATTTAATAAACTATCTTCAATGAAAGAGTAGAATATCTGTATTAATAAAGATTCTTAATAAATTCAGAGATTAAGTAAGATTTATACAGAAGTCTGTTATACTTACTGACTCTGTAAATTACTCTATATAAAAGAAAGAGATTCTACTCATAGTAAGATAATCTGAAATGAATGATATTCATAATAATAAGCAGATTAATTCTGATGAGAATATCAGTATAAATATATAATATTTTTAATCAGAATGAAATATCTAGCTGTATAACTATATATAATCTGCAATTATCTTACAGATTAAATCTCACTTTATTATACTTAAGAAGTTTCAACTATCTACTTATTCTCTATAATCTGTCATAGAGAATAATTTTACTGAGAGACTTGCTATTCACAGAACTTATCTGTTTTAAGAATTGATTAAGATAATATTAAAATCAAAGAGTTCTGATTATACATTTATTGAATATTTAATCATAATTAGAACTAATTATATCTGATTGAGATATAATATTGAAGATTTCATGTTTTTCAACAGACTTCTTACAGAGATTAGTAAAGATTAATCATCTTTTATAAAGAATTAAATGAATATAATAGAGAAGAATAAGAATGCTAGAATACTTAAAGATAATTTCATGAAATTATATTAAGATATTCTTCTATAATTATTAGCTACTGATAAATCTCTCATCTCTGATGAAAAGATCTCTGTAAATAATACTCAAGATTTCAATAGAAAGAATAAAAAGAATAAGAAGAAGAAGAAGATCTCTGAGAATAAGAATAAAGATTTTATTAAGCTGAATAGAAAGAGTAATAATACTATTAAAATATATTATCATTATCAGAAGATTGATCATATTTAAACAGATTACTGATTGAAATTTTCTGAAAAACACTCTACTAATTATGATAAGAATAAGAATAAGAATGAAACAGACTCAGTGTCAGTTTATAATATTATTAAGTAAGTATTTCATACAACAGAAACAGTCTATTCTACTGATTAAACTGATAAAGATATCTGAGTTCTAGACTCTGAATTCAGTACTTATACTATATCTTACAAGAATCTCATATTGATAGTACTGTAGAAGATTAATATTATATTAAAGATGACTGATAGATTGACAGCTTCTGCAACAGCTATAGAGAAGATAAATATACTAGTTAAAGAAGTGAATCTGCTGCTGTAAGATGTCTGCTATGTTTTCAAGCTGAAGATTAATCTTATGAGTTTTGAAAAGCTTGTATATTAGAGTTATACATATAAGTAACTGATCTATGAGAATACTCATTCAATCTTGCTAATCTCTTCTGACAAGATATTGAGTTTTACTGTTAAATTAAGTGATAAGAACATCTACATTCTGAAAAAATAATCAATGACTAGAGACTTGATTTGATTTGCAATGTTAAATAATGAATTTGAATCTGTAAAAATTCTATAGTCTGCAGAGAAAAAAGATTCTCTGCTAGCATTGTTTAATAAGAATATTAAGATTATTGAACACATAATATTACAATGATATCAAAAGCTTGATTATCTTAATTCTGTAAATATCACTAAATTAGTAGCAGATTCACAACTGAGAATGAGAATTAAGAGTAGCAGAGCTTTGCTATTCTATAAGACCTGTGTACAGGTAAAAATGACATGTTCAATATTCATATTAATAATAAGAACTATTAAATCTGTAATAAGATTCTTCATGAATCTTGCAGATGATAACTGTACACTATATAATAAAATCAATCTCTCTACTTATAAGAGAGTTAATTATTGAATGAGTATTACAGATAATGTTATATACTACAGATGAATTATTCTTATGATATTAAAAAGTGAGATCACTGTGTATTTAATAATCTTTATTGATGAAATTAAGGTTACTACTTAATATTGAATTGAGACTTTACACTGAGATGATAGAGATGAATTTAAAAGTGATGAATTAAAGATCTACTGTCAGTGAAAAGAGATTATATATGAGATTACTACATCTGTGTAAGAATAAGTACTCACAGGCGATTATTCAGATGTTTGCAGCTTGGCATGATATGTACTGTTAACTACTAGAAGTATTCATAGTAGAAAGATAAAATATAGAAATTAAATGTATAATAGTATTCAAGCTGAGTTATGAATAGTATTCATGAACTTCAGTCTATATAGTTGTATGTAGTCAAGAGCTGCTAACTCTATTAATTATATAAGAGACAGAAATAGAGATAAAGAATCTGTAAGAAGTAGAATTTCTTATATACTCTCTTCTCTCTAAGACTTCATCTGTGAAGTCTTTCACTGAGTGACTTTATAGAATCAGCTCAGCACTGCAGTAATACTCACTAAAAATTCTTCATATCTATAAAAAAAATCTTAGTAAGAAAAAATTTCTTATTACTATAAAAAGAAAAGAGTCTGTTATTTAGTTTCTTATTCTATGAGATTCTTTATAATCTATAGATTCTTCTCTAACTACTATACAGATTCATCTTATATCTTTTATATAGAAGAGTTTCAGTTAACTCTTAATTATTTTTATAAGATTCTTATATAATTATTACACAGATTTATCTCACAGATAAATTACTCTCTATAAGATTATCTCTATTAAAAAGAAGTATTTATAAGTTGATTTTTTATTTATTCTTATAAATCATTATTCTTTAACACTGTAGAATTGTGAGAAATTTTTCATTCTTTTATTAACTCTGTAGAATTATAGAATTAGAATATTTATAGTCTGTAATCACTTTTTATAATTATATAGAAAGATTCAGATCTGTAATTCATAATTACTCTTTATTTATTAGAGTAATTTAACTGTTCTATAAGATTACTTACAGTGTAAGTAAATCTCTTTAAAGTAGTATAAATATTTCAGATCTGTCTGTAGAATCTTATCTTCTTTTCTCTTTTTTTATAACAGCTCTTATTCTTATAAACTATGAGTATTCTCATTCATCTATAAAGTGTTTTCACTTAGATAATAGAGAGAGAGTATTTCTGATAATATCTATATATTAATTCAAGAACTTCTTAAGAATAAAAATTTTTTTAATTTTAATATCTTTATAAATAATGTCTGATCACTTCTAAGCTTCTTATGAGTATTTTCATAACTTCTTTAATTACATTTTATCAGCTGATAAAGCAGAAGTATTACTGTTTATAACAGTATCTTCATTCTCTTCAACTCTGTCACTGTATTCAATCTTTAGATTAGTAATCAATTTCATATCTTTCTCAGATCAGTCTCTGACTTTAAGCAGTATAGTCTTATTCTTTACTGTAAGTCTTCTTATAAGTAATTTCTTACAGACTCTAGCTAACAGTTCTTATAAAGCTCTTAGTATTATCAGTATCTTCTACAGTCTCACAGATCTATGACTACTATATTTCTATCTATATAATCTCTGATCAGATATATATAAATATGTCTAGATTCTCTATTAATAATTCTCACACTGTGACATATTTCTGTAATCTTATTATTAATAAGAGATAAGTCTCTGAGTATCTGTAAAATCTGAGTAATTAAGATAATGTGAATATTATAAATTTATAACAGAAGTTAATCTGAGTAGATAAGCTCTCTCTTTATATCTCAATTATTTCTGAGCTAAATACTTCAGTATAACTGAGAGTAGACTGGTCACTGAGACTATGAATTTCATGTTTGATTTCATTTGATCTGGTCTTATACATTTCTTGGCGTGAATCCCACTGAGACTGGCTATTAAAAAAACATGTAAAGTGACTATATATCAGATCTTAAAATGAAACCATGACTTGAAAAAAATGAGAAAGTGATCTCATTTGGTCTCATTTAGTCTCATTCTTAGCATAAAGTTACTATTTTTAGACATTTTAAGGTTTTTTTTAGACTATTTTTAATTTTTTAAAAAGTAACACTTTTTGATAATGCTCAAATAAGATTTAAAGTCATTTAAAGCAATAAAAATAATTTAAATTGAGAAGTGGAAATCATAGTCTCATTTGAAAAATATGATAAGAGTAGACAGTAAGTCTCACTGAAACAGTATAAGACTACTATCTAATGTTAAAACTGTGTAATGAGATCAGTTGAATTAGTAATGAGACTATCAAAAAATCTGATTCTGGTTTCAGACACGGTCACACGGTCAGTCTAACTGAGAGAGTGAATATAGCTTTATAAGAAATATCTAATTATATATACAGACAGTCAGCTCTTAAGATTCTATTACAACTGTGTATATTCTGATATTCAGCTTCTCTGAAGTGTAAGAAATCCCGCTCCTCGCGGATTCTTTACCTCTATTCCTATCTCTTGCGTAACCAATAGGGCTAGCAGCCCTTGGCTACACACAACTATATAGACTGGAGTTCCCTCTATTCCTATCTCTTACATAATCAATAGGGCTAGCGGCCCTTGGCTACACACAACTATATAGACTGAAGTTCATGAATACTATTCATAACTCAGCTTGAATACTATTATACATTTAATCTCTACATTTATCTTTCTACTGTGAACACTTCTAGTAGTTAACAGTATATATCACATCAAGCTGCAAACACCTGAATAATCACCTGCAAGTACTTATTCTTACATTTCAAGCTCAGTCAGTCAGCAATCACCTATTATAACTGAAAGAACTAGAAACTCATGTGCTTCAACCCCTGCAAACTCTACTGCAGACACTCAGAAGCAGTCATCTGAATCATGAATAATTCTCATGAAAGAAGTCTCAGAGAACTTATCAATCACTTACAGAACATTATTCTCTGCATCTCAGACAGAGAAACTCTCTGAACTCATAAATAAATCAATCTCAGTAAAGAACATTCTTGAGCATCTTCTGTAAGATCAAGCTATTTTTCTATAAGAAATGCTTACTATCTGTAAACACTCTCAAACTGAGTCTCTAGACATGATCTTCAGAGACACTCACAAACTGAAAAGAAACTTTCTCAAGTCATGATCACTTAAGATCATCTATTGAATCATAATCTATAAAAGCTTTTACAAGTTTGCATTTGAAATTGACTTACAAGCCTGGCTGTGTGATATGAAAGATGAAGAAGCTATCATCTACATGATAACAGACCTCTATTACACTGAAGTCAAGAACTGGCTGAACTATCTAGAGAATGATTATAAGAGATTCTGATGATCTGTTCTCAAGACCTATCTAAAGAATAAGTTAAGAGACTCTGTGAGCTGAACAGAGAACACCTGAGCTGTGATCACTAATATTAGAAAAAGAGGTGAGAAATCTGATGAAGACTACTCACAGTGTTTCATGAAATTGTGATATAAATTAAGACCTGTGAAAATAGGGCTCTGAAACAAGACCTGAATAATAATATTTGTAAAGAGACTGAATAAAGACATGCAGAACAAGCTCATTGAGTAAGACTCTAAGTTCTTAACTCTGGAGAAACTGATGACTCTTATTCATCACTTACAGATCACTGTGAGAGTTACAGACCTGCAGAGAGTAGATTATCAACTGGTCTCATAAGAGTCAGAACAACAGAGAACAGATTTGTCAGAAAAAGATAATAAGACACAGAGAGATTTATATCTGACTGCTGAGCAGAGAGAGAGAGCTTCACAAGCTTCTGTAAACAGAGTGTATAACAGAGAGACTAAGAAAAAGAGACTCTGTTTTATCTGTTCTAAACTAGAACATCTTCACACAAACTGTCTGAACAAATCAAAATAGAAATTTGAGAAGTCATAGACAGAGTCAGCAACAGCCTTCTTAAGAATCTTAAAGCTGACATCTGAATCTGTTACTCTCTCAATGAAAATGCTTGCTTGCAGAGAGAGATTGTGCTGTGATACTGCTGCTCTGCAAGTATGAGAAGTATTGATAAACTCAGAATCTCAGATCACTGTAATGTCTCTAAAGCTTGCAGAGTGAATGAGCTGAAAGATGAAGACTGAGAATCTGCTCTTATAATAAGCAGAGTGTGAGAACTCAGATCTGAGAGTTGAGAGACTCATAAGAGTCATCTTTGAATTGCAAGATCTCTCTGAAATCTGAAGAAGATTTGCAGAAACTGTGATTATCACAGACATCACAGATGACATGTATTTGAGACTTGTATGACTTCAAAGACACAATCTGCATATAGTTATCTGTGAGTCAGGTTTATACTTCTGATCAGTGTTGACAGACTCACTTATAAAGATAGAAGCAGTTGATGCTGCAGAGTTGATTAGAGGAGATAAGCTCATCTATATAATAACTTTATAAGTGTCTGAGAATCTTGCAGTCATGAAAACTGAGCTTCAGATATCAGAGAAATACTGAGATCTTACAGAGATGTTCAGCTCAGCTAAGACAGCTGAGCTTTCTTCTCACTGTAAGAAGAATCTGGTAATAGATTTAATAGAAGAGTAGAAACCCTTCTGAGAATCAATCTATAAGCTCTCTCATCATGAGACAGAGATCTTGCAGACCTATATAGAGAAGAATCTGAAGAATGACTTCATCTGATCTTCACAGACCTCTGCAGAAGTCTCTGTGATATTTATGAAGAAGAAGAATAAAGATCTCAGATTGTATGTAGACTACTGTGATCTGAACTTCAAGATAATAAAGAGCTGCTACTTTCTATCTCTGATTGAGAATGTGATCAATCATCTCACAGAAGCTGTTATATTCACATAACTAAATATAATCAATGCATATACACAGCTGTGAATACAGTCTGAAAATGAATGAAAGACTGTCTTTAGAACTGCACTGAGACTGTTTGAATATCTAGTGATGTCTTTTGATCTGACTAATACTCTCACAGTATTTCAGTCTTTCATTAATAAAACACTTCATATATATCTGAATGTCTTCATGATAATATATCTGAATAATGTGATAGTGTACTCTGTGAAGAAGAAAGAACACACTGAGCATGTGTGAAGTGTGTTAAAGATCTTAGATGAGACAGAACTGTATATTAAGCTTGTAAAGTGTAACTTCAGTATCTGCTGAATTAATTTCCTAGAATATGTAATCACTGTGAATGATATTCAAATGAAACCTTCATGAGTTGAGACTATTCTATTATAACTGAAGTCAACTAGTATTCATAAGATTCAGATCTTTCTGAGCTTTGTGAATTTCTATAGATGATTTATCTTTGTATTTGTGAGAATCTTCTTAACTCTTATAGACATACTGAAGAATGAAAATAAGAAGAAATCATTCTATGAATGAAGAATGAAAAGATTATTAAGAAGAAAGAACTGTAAGAACTTTCTTATCTCAGAAGCTTGTAAGGTCTTTACAAGATTGAAACAGATATTCACAGATACAGTGATACTGTTTCACTTTGATTTCTTACTCTTAATCAGATTGAAGACAGATGTCTTCTTCTTTATAATTTCAGAAATAGTCTCATAATTACAGTTAAATAAGAACTGAGTTTCAGTGATCTTTTTCTCATGAAAGATGTAATCTGCAGAGATCAACTATAGCATTCATGATCAGAAGCTTCTTATAATAGTGAAATTCTTTCATCACTGATGTTACTACTTTAAGAGTCTTGTAACAGTGATTACTGTTAGAACTGATCATAACAGCTTATAACAGTTTACTTCAATCAAGAAACTCTCACAGTAGTAGATTCACTGAGCTCAGAGACTGAGTGAGTTCTGATTCAAGATAGAACATATCAAGAGAACTAAGAACTCAGCAGACAGACTCTCTCACAGGTCAGACTATGTTAAGAAGACTAGAATGACAGATATAGAGAGATTAGAGAAGATAGAAAAGCTTCACAGAATGCTTAGACTGAGTGTTGTGAAGAGATTGACTGAAGAGTCTCTTAATCCTCTATGAGAGAAGAGAGAAAAGAGAGAAAAGAAGCCTGTATAACTACTCTCTATAACACTGAGAGTCAACACTCTGAGAATCTTCATGAGAATTCTTGAAGAGAGTATCTATAATCTGAAGAGTTTGCAGACTTTAAGAAGCATCACAGAAGATCTGATGTAAGAGAAAACAGAGTATAAGTCTTTATAAGATCTTCTATTCAGATTGTCTGAACTGCAACTGAAGAATGAATATACTCAATATATTTAGAAACTGCTCACAGCAGGGATCAACCCTGCAGAAACAAAGAATTGAAGAGACTTAAATAGCCTCTTATAAAGAGAGGACTGAATTTATATACCTGTAAATGAGTTTCTATATATAGAACTTATTAAAAGGTATTATAACTCTTCTCTAGCAGGTCATTTTATAGATACTAGAACTCATGAGTTGCTTGTAAGAAAATACTTCTGACTGAAGATATGAGAACTTATGAAGAAGATAGTGAATTCTTATACTGTTTATCAGAGTTTGCAGATAGTGTAGTTCAGACTATATAAAGAACTTACTTCTCTACTCATCTTACAGAAACCTTGAGAACAGCTAGAAATGAATACTCTTATAAGCCTCTCTGAAAGTAAGAACATATATGATGCCTGCTTTGACAGTGTGCTAGTGATAGTGAATTACTTTATCAAGATAACACACTTTATACTCATCTGTAAGAACTTGAAGTTAAAGAATTTAACTCATATCTTCATTTATAATATGATCTGATTGTATGAGTTGTCTGCAAACATTATCTCAGATAGAGAATCAATCTTTACAGAAGAGTTCTGATCTGATCTGATAACTATACTGAAGATCTCATGAGATCTAAGTACAGCTTTTCATTAACAGACAGATAATCAGACAGAATGCCTGATAAGTATATTGAAACAGTATCTGCAGTACTTTGTCAATTATAATCAGAATAACTGAGTGCATTGATTATTACTTACAGAGTTTATATATAACAACTCAAAATATATCAGCACAGATAAAACTCTCTTTGAGATACTCACTGAGACTTATCTGTGAATGATCTTGATAAACCTGTGAGAGTACACTATAGAGTGTGATAATGCTTGTGAATAAGCTGAGAGAATTCAGAAGATTCAGAAGAAAGTCTGTGAATTCTTGAGAAAGACTCAAGAGTATCAGAAGAGATACTATGACTTTAAGCATATTATAAAGAGTTTCAAGAAAGATGATAGAGTCTGACTGAGTCTAGAAAACATTATTATATAGAGATCTAGTAAGAAGCTGAATCTCTTGTAAACAGAGTCTTATAAGATTATGAAGAAAGTTAGTTTGCAGTTCTACAGATTGAAACTATTATCTGAGTTATAGATATACAATGTTTTTCATGTCTCTTTACTTTATGAATATAAGAAATTCTTAGAAGAGAACTCTGTGACTTATCACTCTATTCATAAAGTACTAGAGAGTGAAAGAGAATATTAGGTTAAAGAGATTATTAACTCAGAGAAGTGAGATTATGAGCTCTGATTCAAGATTCAGTGATAAGAGTATTCTGATAAGATAAATAAGTTCACTTAAGAATTATCTGAGCAGATAAGATATCTGTAGAAGCTGAGATATGACTTTTATACTATGAATTCTGATAAGTCAGAATGATGCAGTCTTCACTAAGAACCTGATTATAATAAAGATATTAACACTGTCATTTGCAAACTCTAGTCTATAAGATGATGAGTTTCTACTGAGATGAACAGTCTGCAGTGTATGTAAGAAAAGAAGAAAACATATTCTTATTAAAGTTAAAAAATAAGAAAATAAACAGAACTGTGAATACAATTTAGAGACTAATAAAGAAAAAATAAAGAAAACTCACACTTATATTATTAACATCTGTAACACTCAACTCTCTCATAACTATCAATTTCTCTTTTCAAAGAAGCAGAGAGTATTATGTCTGTAGTACAGATAATTATTGTATTTAATGTGAAGACTGTTAGAAATGCACAGACTTCAGAGAAGCTGAATATCAGAGTATACACAGTTGCAGCAGAATCTTGAAGACTGGTTATCTGTGTGTATAATCAGATACTTCTTATGAAGCTGTATTCACTCTCTCAGTTATGCTGAAGTATTCAGTCTGAAAACAATGAGAATGTGAAGAGAGAGCTCATCTGCTCAGGTCAACTTCTGTTATAAATTCATGATATTCACATTATCTTGATTACTCAGATTTTGTGAGTACCTGAAGACTCATCTCTCATTGATAATGAAATTGTGAAAATGCACTGCAGTGTGAGAATCATTGATAGAGAATCTAGACATATTTGCATATATCTGATCAGAGATTGTGTGAGCAGAGAAGAGATGATTGTAGGCCTGCAGAGCTGCAGAAGACACTGACAACACTGAGAGCTTTATAAGAACTGTTAGCTAGAGTCTGTAAGAAATTACTTATGAGAAGACTTACAGCAAAGAAGAGAACTACACTACTTGAAGTCAGGGACTGATCTGAGAAAGACAGGAGATTGGCCGCTGGCCTGAAGATCAGGTGCAGTGACAGGACTGAGAGAAGTGAAGATGCAGTCATGAGCAGCAGTGTCTCTACTTCATCAGCCAGTAAAAAGTAATCAGAGAAGTTGTGAAGACACTTACAAGAAGCTCAGCAGTGATCAGACATTGTTTGTGAAGAGATTGAAATTGAAAAAATTTTTATTCTTGAGAAGTTCTTGAATCAATATGTGAACACTGTCAGAAACACTCTCTCTCTGTTATCTGAATGAAAACACTTTACAGATGAATGAGAATACTCACAGTTTATAAGAATGAAAGCTGTTATAGAAAAAGAAAAAAGAAGATAAGATTCTACAGACAGATCTGAAATATTTATACTACTCTAGAGAGATTTACTTACACTGTGAGTGATCTCACAGAATAGCCAGATCATTCTAGTAAATAAGAGTGATTATGAATCACAGGCCTGAATCTTTCTATGTGACTATAAAGAGTGATTGCAGACTGCAGACATCTTAATTCTACAATTCTACAGAGTTGATAAAAGAATGGAAAATTCCTCACAATTCTACAGTGTTAAAGAGCAATGATTTACAAGAATGAATGAAAGATTAACTCATGAATATTTCTCTTTAATAAGGATAATCTCACAGAGAGTGATTCATCTGTAAGATGAATCTGTGTAATAATCACACAAGAATCTTGTAAAAATGATTGAGAGTCAACTGAAACTCTTCTATATAAAAGATATGAGATAAATCTGTGTGATAGTCAGAGAAGAATCTGTAGATTATAAAGAATCTCACAGAATAAGAAACTGAGTGACAGACTCTTTTCTCTTCACAGTAACAAGGGATTTTTCCTCACTAAGATTTTTTATAGATGTGAAGGATTTTTAGTGAGTATCACTGCAGTGCTGAGCTGACTATGAAGTCACTCAGTGAAAGGCTTCGCGGACGAAGCCTTAGAGAGAGGAGAGTATGTAAGAAATCTCACTTCTTACAGATTCTTTACTTCTATTCCTATCTCTCGTGTAATCAATAGAGCTAGCAGCCCTTGGCTACACACAACTATATAGACTGGAGTTCCCTCTATTTCTATCTCTTATGTAATCAATAGGGCTAGCGGCCCTTGGCTACACATAACTATATAGACTGGAGTTCGCAAATACTATTTATAACTCAGCTTGAATGCTATTATACATTTGATCTCTACATTTATCTTCCTACTGTGAACACTTCTAGTAGTTAACAGTACATATCATGCCAAGCTGCAAACACCTGAATAATCGCCTGCGAGCACTTATTCTTACATGAAGTCTGTATATTTCTAACAGTTTTCATGTTAAATATAACAATTATCTGTACTGTGAATATAATACTTTCTGCTTCTTTGAAGAGAAAAATTGATAGTTATAAGAGAATTAAGTATTATAAATATTAAGAATATAAGTATGAGTTTTCTTTATTTTTTCTTTATTAGTCTCTAAATTATATTCATGACTTTATTTCTGTTTTCTTATTTTTTAACTTTAATAAGAATATGATTTCTTCTTCTCTTTATATACACTGCAGACTGTTCATCTCAGTAGAAACTTATTATTTTATAAACTAGAGTTTATAAATAACAGTGTTAATATCTTTATTATAATTAGATTCTTAGCAAAGATTATATTATTCTGACTTATCAGAATTCATAGTATAAAAGTCATGTCTCAGCTTCTGCAGATATCTTATCTACTCAGATAGTTTTCAAGTGAACTTATTTATCTTATCAGAATACTCTTATCACTGAATCTTAAATCAGAGCTCATGATCTTACTTTTCTAAGTTAATAATCTCTTTAATCTAATATTCTCTTTTACTCTCTAATACTTTGTAAATAGAGTGATGAGTTACAGAGTTCTCTTCTAGAAATTTCTTATATTTATAAAGTAAAGAGATATAAAAAATATTATATATCTATAACTTAGATAATAGTTTCAATCTATAGAACTGTAAACTAACTTTCTTTATAATCTTATAAGACTCTATTTATAAGAGATTCAGCTTCTTACTAGATCTCTGTGTAATAATATTTTCTAGACTTAGTCAGACTCTATTATCTTTCTTAAAACTCTTTATAATATACTTGAAGTTATAGTATCTCTTCTGATACTCTTGAGTCTTTCTCAAGAATTCACAGACTTTCTTCTGAATATTCTGAATTCTCTCAGTCTGTTCACAGATATTATCACACTCTATAGTATACTCTTATAAGTCTATCAAGATTATCTGTGAATAAGTCTTAGTAAGTATTTTAAAGAGAGTTTTATCTGTGTTGATATACTTTGAGTTATTATATATAAACTCTGTAAGTAATAATTAATACACTCAGTTATTCTGATTATAATTAATAAAGTATTACAGATACTATTTTAATATACTTATCAGATATTCTATCTAATTATCTATCTATTAATGAAAAGCTGTGCTTAGATCTCATGAGATCTTTAGTATAATTATCAGATCAGATTAAAACTTCTTTACAAAGATTAATTCTCTATCTAAGATAATATTTATAGATAACTTATATAACTGAATCATATTACAGATAAAGATATAAGTTAAATTCTTTAACTTCAAGTTCTTGTAAGTAAGTATAAAGTGTGTTATCTTGATAAAGTAATTCACTATTATTAGTACACTGTCAAAGCAGGCATTATATATGTTCTTGCTTTCAGAGAGACTTATAAGAGTATTCATTTCTAGCTGTTTTCAAGATTCTCACAGAATAAGTAGAGAAGTAAGTTCTTTATATAGTCTGAATCACACTATCTATGAATTCTGATAAATAGTATAAGAATTCAGTATCTTCTTTATAAGTTCTTATATCTTCAGTCAGAAGTATTTTCTTATAAGTAACTTATGAGTTCTAGTGTCTGCAAAATGACTTACTAGAGAAGAGTTATAATATCTTTTAATAAGTTCTATACATAGAAACTTATTCATAGATATATAAATTCAGCTCTCTCTTTATAAGAGACTATTTAAGTCTCTTTAATTCTTTATTTCTACAGAATTGATTTCTGCTGTGAGCAGTTTTTAAATATACTAAGTATATTTATTCTTCAGTTATAGTTCAGATAATCTGAATAGAAGATCTTATAAAGACTTATACTTTATTTCTTCTTATATCAGATCTTCTACAGTACTTCTCAAAGTCTGCAAACTTTTCAGATTATAGATACTCTCTTCAAGAATTCTTATAAAGATTCTCAGAGTGTTAACTCTCAGTATTATAGAGAGTAGTTATACAGACTTCTCTTCTCTCTCTTCTTTCTTCTCTTACAGAGAATTGAGAGACTCTTCAATTAATCTCTTTATAATACTCAGTTTAAGTATTCTGTAAAGCTTTTCTATCTTCTCTAGTCTCTCTATATCTGTTACTCTGATCTTCTTAACATAGTCTGATCTGTAAGAGAATTCATTTACTAAGTTCTTAGTTCTCTTGATATATTCTATCTTGAACTAGAACTTACTCAGTCTCTGAGCTTAGTAAATCTGTCATTGTAAGAGTTTCTTGATTGAAGTAAACTGTTATAAGCTGTTATAATTAGTTCTAACAGTAATTACTATTATAAGATTCTTAAAGTAGTAATATCAGTAATGAAAGAATTTCACTATTATAAAAAGCTTCTGATTATAAATATTATAGTTGATCTTCACAGATTATATCTTCTATGAGAAAAAGATTACTGAAACTCAGTTCTTATTTAACTGTAGTTATAAGACTATTTCTGAAATTGTAAAGAAGAAAATATCTGTCTTTAATCTGATTAAGAGTAAGAGATTGAAGTGAAATAGTATTACTATATTTATGAATATCTGTTTCAATCTTATAAAGATTTTATAAGCTTCTGAAATAAGAAAGTTCTCACAGCTCTTTCTTCTTAATAATCTTTTTATTCTCTATTTATAAAATGACTTCTTCTTATTTTCACTCTTCAGTATGTCTGTAAGAGTTAAGAAGATTCTTATAAATATAAAGATAAATTATCTATAGAAATTCACAAAGCTTAGAAAGATCTGAATCTTATAAATACTAGTTAACTCTGATTATAATAAAATAGTCTTAATTTATAAAGATTTTATCTGAATATTATCTGTGATAATTATATATTCTAGGAAATTAATTTAATAGACACTGAAGTTACACTTTACAAGCTTAATATACAGTTCTGTCTTATTTAAGATTTTTAATATACTTTATACATGCTCAGTGTGTTCTTTCTTCTTTGTAAAGTATATTATCACATCATTCAGATATATTATTATGAAGACATTCAAATATATATAAAGTGTTTTATTAATAAAAGACTGAAATGCTGCAGAGATATTAGTTAAATTAAAAGATATTACTAAATATTCAAATAATTTCAGTGTAGTTCTAAAGACAGTCTTTTATTTATTTTTAGACTGTATTCACAGCTGTGTATATACATTAATTATATTTAGTTATATGAATATGACAGCTTCTATAAGATAATTGATTACATTCTTAATCAAAGATAGAGAGTAGTAACTCTTTATTATCTTAAAATTTAAATTGTAATAGTCTATATATAATCTGAGATCTTTATTCTTCTTTTTTACAAATATCATAGAGACTTCTGCAGAGATCTGTGAAGATCAGATAAAGTCATTCTTCAGATTCTTCTTTATATAGATCTGCAAGATCTCTGTCTTATAATAAAAGAGCTTATAGATTAATTCTTAGAAGAGTTTCTACTCTTCTATTAAATTTATTATCAGATTCTTCTTACAGTAAGAAGAAAGCTCAGCTATCTTTACTAAGCTAAATATCTCTGTAAGATCTCAGTATTTCTCTGATATCTGAAGCTCAGTTTTCATAACTGTGAAGTTCTCAGACATTTATAAAGTTATTATATAGATAAGCTTATCTTCTCTAATTAACTTTATAGTATTAACTGATTCTATCTCTGTGAGTGAGTCTGTTAACACTGATCAGAAGTATAAATCTGACTTGTAAACAGCTATGTATAAATTATATCTTTGAAGTTATATAAGTCTCAAGTATATATTATCTGTGATGTTTATAATAATTACAGTTTCTGTAAATCTTCTTCAGATTCTGAAGAGATCTTATAATTCAAAGATAACTTTTATAAGTCTCTCAGCTCTCAGATCTGAGTTCTCATATCCTGCTTATTATAAGAGTAGATTCTCAGTTTTCATCACTCAGCTTATTTACTCTGTGAGCTTTAAAGATACTATAGTAACCTGAGATTCTGAGTTTATTAATACTTTTCATACTTATGAGATAGTAGTACTGCAGTGCAGTCTCTCTCTATAAATAAGTATTTTCATCAGAGAAGTAACAGATTCAGATATCAGCTTCAAGACTCTTAAGAAAACTGTTACTGACTCTATTTATAACTTCTCAAATTTCTATTTTAATTTATTCAGATAGTTTATATGAAGATATTCTGATTTAGAACAGATAAAGCAGAGTTTCTTTTTCTTAATCTTTTCATTATATACTCTGTTTATTGAAGCTTATAAAGCTCTCTCTTTCTACTTAGTAGTTAGATATAAATCTCTCTATATCTTATTATCTTTCTCTGATAAATCTGTTCTCTGTTATTCTAACTCTTACAGAGCTGATTAATAATTCACTCTTTATAAGTCTATAACTTCTACACTGATTTATAAGTAATAAATAAGAGTTATCAGTTTCTTCAAAGTTAAGAACTTAGAGTCTTATTTAATAAGCTTATTCTACATGTCTTTATTCAGTCTCTTTATAAATATCATTATTCAGATCTTATTTCAGAGCTCTGTTTTCACAGATCTTAATTTATATTATAATTTTATAAAGTACTGTGAGTAGTCTTTATCAGATTTCTCATCTCTTTTTCTAATATTAATAATTATGATTCAGATGTTCTCTATTCAGCTTACAGAGTTTCTTAACTTATTCTTTAAATAGATTTTAAGAACAGATTAGTGAGATCTCTTATAATTATTTTCTAGATAATTCAGTCAGTTCTTAGCTTTAGTATAGTAGAGATCTGTTATTATATAAATAACAGCTTCTTTATCTTTCATATTATACAGTCAAGCTTGTGAGTTAATTTTAAATACAAACTTATAAAAGCTTTTATAGATTGTGATTTGATAAGTAATCTTAAGTAATTACTGCTTAAGAAAGTTTCTTTTCAGTTTATAAGTATCTCTGAAGATTATATCTAGAGACTTGATTTAAGAGTATTTACAGATAGTAAGTATTTCTTATAGAAAAATAGCTTAATTTTATAGAAGATACTTAAGAATGTTCTTTACTAAGATAAGTTTATTTATAAATTCAGAGAGTTTCTCTGTCACAGATATAGAGAATAATATTTTATAAGTAATTAATAAGTTCTCTGAGACTTCTTTTATAAGAGTTATTCATAATTCAGATAACTGCTTCTGAGTATCTGCAGTAGAGTTCATAAAGATTGAAGTATATAAGTTTCTAGTTCTTTCAGTTATAATAGATAGTTACTGACTGACTGAGCTTGAAATGTAAGAATAAGTACTTACAGACAATTATTCAGATGTTTACAGCTTGATATGATATGTACTATTAACTACTAGAAGTATTCATAGTAGAAAGATAAAATGTAGAGATTAAATATATAATAGCATTCAAGCTGAGTTATAAATAGTATTCATGTAAGAAATCCCGCTCCTCGCGAATCCTTTACCTCTATTCCTATCTCTTGTGTAATCAATAGAGCTAGCGGCCCTTGACTACACACAACTATATAGACTGAAGTTTGTGAATACTATTCACAACTCAGCTTAAATACTATTATACATTTAATCTCTATATTTTATCTTTCTACTGTGAATACTTCTAGTAGTTAATAGTACATATCATGTCAAGCTGCAAACACTTAAATAATCATCTGTGAGCACTTATTCTTATATTTCAAGCTCAGTCAGTCAGCAACTGCCTGTTATAACTGAAAGAACTAAAAACTTATATACTTCAATTTCTGTGAACTCTACTGCAGACATTCAGAAGCAGTTATCTGAATCATGAATAACTCTTATAAAAGAAGTCTCAGAGAACTTACTAATCACTTATAGAATATTATTCTCTGTATCTGTGACAGAGAAACTCTCTGAATCCCTGAATAAATCAATCTCAGTGAAGAACATTCTTAAACATCTCTTATAAAATCAAGCTATTTTTCTACAAGAAATGCTTACTGCTTATAAACACTCTTGAACTGAGTTTCTAGACATAATCTTCAGAGATACTTATAAATTAAAAAGAAACTTTCTTAAGCTGTGATCACTTAAG
Source organism: Blastomyces gilchristii SLH14081 (assembly GCF_000003855.2). Taxonomy (NCBI): domain Eukaryota; kingdom Fungi; phylum Ascomycota; class Eurotiomycetes; order Onygenales; family Ajellomycetaceae; genus Blastomyces; species Blastomyces gilchristii. The sequence continues at coordinate 985,263 of NW_003101676.1, read as the reverse complement.
ATCACTTATCAAATCACAATCTATAAAAGCTTTTACAAGTTTGTATTTGAAATTGACTCATAAGCTCAGCTGTGTAATATGAAAGATGAAGAAGCTATTATCTACATAATAACAGACCTCTATTACACTGAAGCTAAGAACTGACTGAATTATTTAAAAAATGATTATAAGAGATCTCACTGATCTGTTCTTAAGATCTATCTAGAGAATAAGTTGAGAGACTTTACAAGCTGAACAGAGAACATCTGAGCTGTAATTATCAATATTAGAAAAAGAGATGAGAAATCTGATGAAGACTACTCACAGTACTTCATGAAATTATAATATGAATTAAGATCTGTGAAAACAGGGCTCTGAAACAAGACCTGAATAATGATATTTATAAAGAAGCTGAATAAAGATATACAGAATAAGCTCATTAAGCAAGACTCTAAGTTCTTAGTTCTGAAGAAACTGATAACTCTCATTCATTACTTATAAATCACTTTGAGAGCTATAGATCTGCAGAGAGTGAATTATCAATCAGCTTCATAAGAGTCAGAATAACAGAGAATAGATTTATTAGAAAAAGATGACAGAATATAGAGAGATTCATATCTGACTACTGAGTAGAAAGAAAGAGCTTTATAAGCTTCTATAAATAGAGTGTATAATAGAGAGACTAAGAAAAAAAGACTCTGCTTTATCTATTCTAAATCAGAACATCTTCACACAAACTGTCTGAATAAATCAAAATAGAAATTTGAGAAGTCACAGACAGAGTCAGTAACAGTCTTCTTAAGAGTCTTAAAGCTGACATCTGAATCTGTTACTTCTCTGATGAAAATACTTACTCACAGAGAGAGACTGCATCACAGTACTGCTGTCTCATAAGCATGAAAAGTATTGATAAACTCAGAATCTCAGATCACTGTAATGTTTCTAAAGCTCACAGAGTAAATGAGCTGAAAGATGAAAACTGAGAATCTGCTCTTATAATAAGCAGAGTATAAGAACTCAGATCTGAGAGCTGAGAGACTTATAAGAGTTATTTTTAAATTATAAGATCTCTCTGAAACCTGAAGAAGATTTACAGAAACTGTGATTATTACAGACATCACAGATGATATGTATTTAAAACTTGTATAACTTTAAAGACACAATCTGTACATAGCTGTCTGTGAGTCAGATTTATACTTTCAATCAGTGTTGACAGACTTACTTACAGAGATAGAATCAGTTGATACTGTAGAGTTAATTAGAGAAGACAAGCTTATCTATATAATAACTTTGTAAGTGTCTGAGAATCTCACAGTTATAGAAACTGAGCTTCAGATATCAGAGAAATACTGAGATCTCACAGAGATATTCAGCTCAGTAAAGACAGCTGAGCTTTCTTCTCAGTGTAAGAAGAATCTGATAATAGATTTAATAGAAGAACAGAAACTCTTCTGAGAACTAATCTATAAGCTCTTTCATTATAAAACAGAGATCTTACAGATCTATGTAAAGAAGAATCTGAAGAATAACTTCATTCAATCTTCACAGTTCTTTATGAAAGTCTCTGTGATATTCATGAAGAAGAAGAATAAAGATCTCAGATTATATGTAGACTATTACAATCTGAACTTCAAGATAATAAAGAGTCACTACTCTCTATCTCTGATTAAGAATATGATCAACTGTCTCACAGAAGCTGTTATATTTATACAACTGAATATGATTAATATATATACACAGCTGTGAATACAGTCTGAGAATGAATGAAAGACTATCTTTAGAACTGCACTGAAATTGTTTAAATATCTAGTGATATCTTTTAATCTGACTAATATTTCTATAGCATTTCAGTCTTTCATTAATAAAATACTTTATATATATCTGAATATCTTCATAATAATATATCTGAATGATGTAATAGTGTACTTCACAAAGAAGAAAGAATATACTGAGTATGTGCAAAGTATATTAAAGGTCTTAGATGAGACAGAACTGTATATTAAGCTTATAAAGTATAACTTCAGTGCTTATCAGATTAATTTCCTAGAATATGTAATCACTGCAGATAATATTCAGATGAAATCTTCACAGATTAAGACTATTCTATTATAATCAGAGTCAACTAGTATTCATGAGATTCAGATCTTTCTAGACTTTGTGAATTTCTATAGATGATTTATCTTTGCATTCATAAGAATCTTCTTGACTTTTACAGACATGCTGAAGAGTGAAAATAAGAAGAAGTCATTCTATAAATAGAGAATGAAAAGATTGTTGAGAAGAGAGAACTGTGAGAACTTTCTTATCTCAGAAGCTCACAGAGTCTTTGCAAGATTGAAACAGATATTTATAAATATAGTGATACTATTTCACTTTGATCTCTTACTCTTAATCAGATTGAAGACAGATGTCTTCTTCTTTATAATTTCAGAAATAGTCTTATAACTACAGTTAAATGAGAACTGAGTTTTAATGATCTTTTTCTCACAGAAGATGCAACTCACAGAGATCAACTATGACATTTATAATCAGAAGCTTCTTATAATAGTGAAATTCTTTCATTACTAATATCACTACTTTAAGAGTCTTACAACAGTGATTACTGTTAGAACTGATCATGACAGCTTATAACAGTTTACTTTAATTAAGAAACTCTCACAGTGATAGATTCACTGAGCTCAGAGACTGAGCAGGTTCTGATTCAAGATAGAATATATTAAGAAAACTAAGAACTCAGTAGACAGACTCTCTCACAGATCAGACTATGTTAAGAAGATCAGAATAATAGACACAGAGAGACTAGAGAAGACAGAAAAACTTCACAGAATACTCAGACTGAGTGTTGTGAAGAGATTGACTGAAGAGTCTCTCAATTCTCTATAAAAAAAGAGAAGAGAGAAAGAGAAGAAGCCTGTATAACTACTCTCTATAACACTGAGAATCAACACTCTGAGAATCTTCATGAGAATTCTTGAAGAGAGTATCTATAATCTGAAGAGTTTGCAGGCTTTGAGAAGCATTGTGAAAGATCTGATATAAGAGAAAACAGAGTATAAATCTTTATAAGATCTTCTATTCAGATTGTCTGAACTGCAACTGAAGAATGAATATACTCAGTATATTCAGAAACTGCTCACAGCAGAGATTAATCCTGCAGAAACAAAGAATTAAAGAGACTTAAATAATCTCTTACAAAGAGAGAGCTGAATTTATGTATCTATGAATAAGTTTCTATGCATAGAACTTATTAAAAGATATCATGACTCTTCTCTAGTAAGTCATTTTACAGATACTAGAACTCATGAGTTACTTATAAGAAAATACTTCTAGCTGAAGATGCAAGAACTTGTGAAGAAGATAGTAAATTCTTATACTATTTATCAGAGTTTGTGAGTAGTGCAGTTCAGGCTATATAAAGAACTTACTTCTCTACTCATTCTGTAGAAACCTTGAAAACAGCTAGAAATGAATACTCTTATAAGTCTCTCTGAAAGTAAGAACATATATGATGCCTGCTTTGACAGTGTGCTGATAATAGTAAATCACTTCATCAAGATAGCACACTTTATACTCACTTACAAGAACTTAAAATCAAAGAATTTAACTCATATCTTCATCTGCAATGTGATTCAGTTGCATGAGTTATCTACAAACATTATCTCAGATAGAGAATCAATCTTCACAGAAGAGTTCTGATCTGATCTGATAACTATACTGAAGATCTCACAAGATTTAAGCACAGCTTTTCATTAACAGATAGATGATCAGACAGAATATCTGATAAGTATATTAAAACAGTATCTGCAGTGCTTTGTCAATTATAATCAGAATAACTAGATACATTGATTATCACTCACAGAGTTCATATACAACAACTCAAAGTATATCAGTACAGATAAAACTCTCTTTGAGATACTCACTGAGACTCATCTGCAAATGATCTTGATAAACTCATGAGAGTACACTATAAAGTGTGATAATATCTGTGAATGAGCTGAGAGAATTCAGAAGATCTGAAAGAAAGCTCATAAATTCTTGAGAAAGACTTAAGAGTATCAGAAGAGATACTATGACTTTAAGTATATTATAAAGAGTTTCAAGAAAGATGATAGAGTCTGACTAAGTCTAGAAAACATTATTATATAAAGATCTAGTAAGAAGCTGAATCTCTTGCAGACAGAGTCTTACAAGATTATGAAGAAAGTTAGTTTACAGTTTTATAGATTGAAACTGTTATCTGAGTTACAGATATACAATGTTTTTCATGTCTCTTTACTCTGTAAATATAAGAAATTCTTAGAAGAGAATTCTGTAACTTATCACTCTGTTCATAAAGCACTAGAGAGTGAAAGAGAATATCAGATCAAAGAAATTATTAACTCAGAGAAGTGAGATCACAAGCTCTGATTCAAGATTCAGTGATAAGAATATTCTGATAAGATGAATAAGTTCACTTAAGAATTATCTGAGCAGATAAGATATCTGTAGAAGCTAAGACATAACTTTTATACTGTAAATTCTGATAAGTCAGAATGATGCAGTCTTCACTAAGAATCTGATTGTGATAAAGACATTAACACTGTCATTTGTAAATTCTAGTCTATAAGATAATAAGTTTCTACTGAGATGAACAGTCTGCAGTGTACACAAGAAAAGAAGAAATCATATTCTTATTAAAACTAAAAAACAGAAAATAAACAGGGCTGTGAACACAATTTAGAGATTAACAAAGAAAAAATAAAGAAAACTCACACTTACATTCTCAATATCTGTGACACTCAATTCTCTCATAACTATCAATTTTTCTCTTCAAAGAAGCAGAAAGTATCATACTCACAGTACAGACAATTGTTGCATTTGATATAAAGACTGTTAGAAATGCACAGACTTTAGAAGAGCTGAATATCAGAGTATACATAGTTATAGCAGAATCTTGAGAGCTGACTGTCTGTACATATGATCAGATATCTCTTACAAAGCTGTATTCACTCTCTCAGTTATACTGAAGTATTCAGCCTGAAAATAATTGAGATATAGAGAGAGAGCTTATCTATTCAGATCAACTCTCATCACAAATTCATGATATTCACATTGCCTTAATTACCTGAATTTTATAAGTACTCAGAAACTCATCTTTCATTGATAATGAGATTGCAGAAATGCACTGCAGTGTGAGAATCATTGATGAGAAATCTAGACATATTCACATATACCTGATCAGAGATTGTGCAGATAGAAGAGAGATGATTATAGACCTGCAGAGCTGCAGAAGACACTGATAACACTAGAAGCTTCACAAGAACTGTTAACTAGAATCTGTAAGAAATTACTTGTAAGAAGACTTATAGCAAAGAGAGAGACTGCACTGCTTAAAGCCAGAGACTGATCTGAGAAAGGCATGAAATTGACCACTGATCTGAAGATCAGATGTGATGATAGAGCTGAGAAAGATAAAGACACAGTTATGAGTAATAGCATTTCTGCTTCATCAGTCAGTAAAAAGTGATCAGAGAAGTCATAGAAATACTCACAAGAAGCTCAGCAGCAGCCAGACATTATTTATAAAGATATTAAAATTGAAAAAATTTTTATTCTTAAGAAGTTCTTGAATTAATATACAGATATTGTTAGAAACACTCTCTCTCTATTATCTGAGTGAAAACACTTCACAGATGAATGAAGATACTCACAGTTTATAAGAATAAAAGCTGTTATAGAAAAAGAGAAAAGAAGATGAGATTTTATAGACAGATCTGAGATATTTATACTACTCTAGAGAGGTTTGCTTACACTGTGAGTAATCTCACAGAACAGTCAGATCACTCTAATAAATAAGAGTGATTGTGAATCACAGATCTGAATCTTTCTATATGACTATAAAGAGTGATTACAGACTGTGAATATCTTGATTCTACAATTCTACAGAGTTGATAAAAGAATGAAAAATTCCTCACAATTCTACAGTGTCAAAGAACAATGATTTATAAGAATAAGTGAAAGATTAACTTATAAATACTTCTCTTTAATAAGAGTGATCTCACAGAGAGTGATTTATATATAAGATAAATCTGTATGATAATCACATAAGAATCTTGTGAAAATGATTAAGAGTCAACTGAAACTCTTCTGTATAAAAGATGTGAGATAGATCTGTATAAGAGTCAGAGAAGAATCTGTAGATTACAAAGAATCTTGTGAAATAAGAAACTAAATAACAGACTCTTTTCTCTTTATAATAACAAGGAATTTTTCCTCACTAAGATTTTTTATAGATATAAAGAGTTTTTAGTGAGTATCACTGCAGTGCTGAGCTGATTCTATGAAGTCACTCAGTGAAAGGCTTTGCAGACAAAGTCTTAGAGAGAAGAGAGTATATAAGAAATCTCACTTCTCATAGATTCTTTATCTCTATTTCTATCTCTTATGTAATTAATAGAGCTAGCAGCCCTTGACTACACACAACTATATAGACTGGAGTTTGTGAATACTATTCATAACTCAGCTTGAATGCTATTATACATTTGACCTCTACATTTTATCTTTCTATCATGAATACTTCTAGTAGTTAACAGTACATATCACGCCAAGCTGCAAACACCCGAATAATCGCCTGCGAGCACTTATTCTTACAATTCATGAACTTCAGTCTATATAGTTGTGTGTAGTCAAGAGCTGCTAACTCTATTGATTATATAAGAGATAGAAATAGAGGTAAAGAATCTGTGAGAAGCGGGATTTCTTACAATCTGATACATCACAGTTCAATGACTCTGCAGAACATGTCAATTGTATTGTAAATAAAAAGATAAGAAGCTTACTATTCAACAGCAGACTTATAAGAGAACTTTAAGATGAAGCTATTCAAGCTGTGATTATAATAATCAACATATTCTCAACATTAATAAAGATTTATAAGTATTAGAGAGAAATCTTATTATTCTCTTTTAAAGCTTGAACAGATGTTCAATCTTCTGCTCATTGAATACATAGATGAGAATGTAAGATATATAAGAAGAATCTGAAGATTATTAATAAGCTCACAGATAGAACTGATAGTAAGTAATAGTAATTAGTTAAATATTAAGAACTGTATTAATATCATATCTGAGACTCTGCAACCTGAAAGCTTGAGATTGTAAGAGATATTATTTTTGATAAAGAATTAACAACAGAAGAAGCATCAGTGAATATCATTAAAGAAGCAGTCAAACTGTTAGAGAAATTAAATATTCTTAATACTATAAAGAGATAATAACACTGCCTTCTAAGAAGACTCACAAAGAATAAACATGATATTTTGAAGATGCTTACTGATAATGATATGAACAGTGCACTGAAACTGATATATCTACTAGATAATAAGACAGAACTTATTAATAATGATATAAATAACTCTGTGAATAATGAAGATTCTGTACTCAGTGTTCTTAATGACTATTCAATCACACTGACAGAGATCAAAAGAAGTCATGACTGAAAACATTGACATCAGATAATAAAGAAGAAAGTGAAGACTTTTAAATGAATAAAGATATATATTGTTATTGAAAAGACTCTGAAAATGAACATTCTTACAGATAAATAAGTATATAATTGAAAATTAAATAATAAGAGTGAAATCATTCACTTTAGAGCTTATTAAGTAATTAGAGAATTTCTACAATAATAAGATATTCATTATAATAAGTTATATGCAGCAGTGATGTCTGAAACTATATCACAGAGCTTATTCACTATATCAATAGTAAGGAGTTGAAAAGTCAGATTGTGATTCGGAAGAACGTACAACTGTCAGATAATAACGCGGCCGCTTCCGAACTTGCTTACAAATGTAAAGAGGCCATAGCGGCCACTAATTAATTTAGTGTATAATATATAAGAAGCCAGTGTATACCTGTAATTGTACACTGACTCAAGCAACCTTTGAATCACATCTGATAGTATGTCTAAAAACTGATAAGAAGTGCAGACTTCTTCAAAGTGTGATAATTTCATCTACAAAGTAATTCATAGTTATCATATCAGTGTGATTCTAGAATGTCTCAAAAGATAGTATACAAAGAGCAGTGAGTGAAAGAGCATCTGATTGATACTGCTTCACTTATTAAGAGAAAAACTTCACATTCAGGCAAATGCCATGTATGAGATGCAAACAGATGAGATATGAGAAAGAAGATGAAAGTGATGAATCAGATTCAAAGAAGTCCGCTCTCTATTCAAAAGAAGAATAAAAAGAGAGAATGATTACTACTGAAGTCATATAATAATAACAGAAATCATATAATGATATAGTGATATAACAATATAGTGATATAATAATAGACATTATATAATCAATGAGAAATCACTGAAATGAATATCTTTTCTAGTTAATATAAATAACATTCTTCTCTGCTATCTGAACTGAAAGATATACAGAATCTCTCAGAGAGTTTACTTAAAGCAGTAAGAAAAGCAGCTGAAACTGCTGAACTGAAATCAAAGCTTCATACATGTACAAGAATTCTAAATGAGATCAAGGCCTTGTGTACACAGTGACAGACTGAGATGAAAGTCAAATAACAATTAACATTTGCAGCAGATTAAGTATTCACTATGAAGAGCTTTGCTGATGCAATCATCATCATTAATAAGAATAGAGAAAATCAGATCTTAGATCTGCAGTGAGAGATTGAACATTTATATAGACAGATGACTACACTGAATCTAAAGATCTTATCACAATTATTCACAATCTCTTCAGAAGTATACATATCATCAGAGATTACTGTACAGAATGAGAATCTGAGTATGAAATATATCAAACTGAGAGATCTGTCTGAGTTATTAAGCTTCAATGATGATTAAAAAAATAATGCTGCAATCAGCTGGCTAAGTCAGATGTGATTATATTATCAGATTAAATGTGAACTCACAGACAGATAGTCAACAGAATTTTAACAAGTCTTAAGATCTGTCACATTTCTACATGAAAAAGTGAAGTCATTATAAATGACTGATGAAAAGATGAATCTCACAGACTCAGAGTGATATCTATTCTTATAAACATGAAATGAGTTTTCCAAATGAATCTTGCATAACTTTGAGAAAGTGAATACATGAGACAAGTATTATAAACACTTCACTGAGTGTAGACAAGTGAGTAATCTTATATTATACTTCACACACTTCAGCTTATACTATCTTATATTAAATGAAGAGCTTTCAACATCTTTCTATTTACAGATCTTCATTCATGATCTTATATCTGAGTTGAGAGTGAAATGAAAATGCTTAATCTTATAATCAGACACAGTGAAAGAAGTGTACAACATTCTCATTATACAGAAATAAGTGAGTCAATTGTAATAGAAAATACTGCAATTGAGTATATCTTAGCAGAGAACAGATAATTAGACTTCTACAATACAAGTTATACACTCAGATGCAATGAATCTAGATCTGAATATCATTGCTAAAGCATTAAATTCTCTGAAAAAGAAATTCTCTGAGTGAAAATCTTAGTATTGTGAGTATTGAGCTTACTTCAACTGCAGACATCAAAATCATGATATAAAAGATTACACACAGTGTGTACAGTTAAGAGAAGTAAGAGAGTTAAAAAACTAGCAGAATCAGTGAGCTTGAAGACACTCACTGATATTCTATAAAAAGTCTTTAAAGTGAAAGAGATGTCTGTGTTAGATGACTCTCTGAATTTTGTAAATATCAAGAGAAAGCAGACTTCTGAATGAGATGTGAGTGAGAATGATGAAGCAGATACTCATCTCAATATCTTAAGACCTGAAATATTAATGTATAAGAGACACTTAAGTAAGAATTAAGAGATGACTGTAAAAGTGTTAGCAGACACAGAAGCTTCTATATAATATATTAATAATTATATAATCTGAAGACTGAAAGAGATCTGCTGAGTGAAGAATTCTCAATATATAAGATTATCTAATAACTGATATTTAATATCATCTGTAAGAGTAAGAGTTCCCTTGTACTTCAGAGAATGATCTTGCTATATTTAAGTGTGAGAGCTGTAGAACATGAAATACAATCTTATTCTTAAACTTAATTAATTTTAAAGATTCAATCTGCAGATTCAATGATGTACATGTTATATACAGTTAATTAATAAGAAGAAAACAGTTCATACAATTCTATCAACTGATATGAGAAGGACATTTCACATCTCTGATATAGAAGAGTTAAATCTGCTTATACATTAATAAGTAAAGAGAATAATTTATAAGATCTCATCTGAAAGTATTCTGTATATCATACAGAATCTGAAAGTGAAGAAAATCAAGATAAAGAATATACAGAAGAATAAGTATATGAAGAAGCTTCTGAAGAAGTATAAGAAGATCTTCTGAACAGATCTTTCACTGAAATTGTCACTGAAATGAGAATTTGTACATGAGATTGACACAGAGAATGCAAAATCAGTCAACTGAAATGTATACTCTCTGTCACAAATGCATCTCAAAGAACAGAAGTGTCAGATCACAGACCTTCTAGAATGTGATCTCATACAACTCTTATCAAGCACGTGAAGCTTTTCAGCTCTATTTGTGAAAAAGACAGATAAGAAGTGATGAATGTGTATCAATTATCAAGCACTTAATAAGCTTACAATCAAGAATGAATATTCACTGTCATGAATTCAATAACAGTTGAATATGATTGAAAACACTCAATATCTATTGAAGATCAATCTTCTCTCAGAATACTGACAGATCTGTATAAGTGAACTATCAGTTCTATGAACTGTATTTAATATATAATGAGAGAAGTTTGAATTTCTGACAATGTCATTCAGTCTAATAAATATGCCTGCTATCTTTTAAATAATGATGAATATGATTCTTCATAAACAGAATGAAATCTCATATCTTGTATATCTCAATGATATTCTAGTCTTTTCAAACTCATATAATGAATATCTGAAGTATCTTGATAAAGTGCTTACAACTCTGACAGAGTATAAGCTCTATGTCAAATTAACAAAGTATGTGTTTGAAATGAAAGAGTTGAAGTTTGTAGAATATATAGTGAGTGATAACTGTATACATCTCATCTCAGAGAAATTAAATGTCATAATAAATTGATCACAGCTGAGAAATATATATTATATATAATAGTTTCTTGAGTTGATCTCATATTACTGCAGATTCATCAAGAATTTTATATGAATATCTGCATTACTCTCAGATCTCTTAAGAGAAATAGATGCAAATCTGTGAAAGAAGAAGTTTTGTTCAATTATCTGAAATACTACATGCAAAGAGACTTTTCTCACACTGAGAGAATGTATAATAACATTCTCAGTACTTATTCAATCAGATTGTAATAAATCTTTCTACATTAAGATGAATGTATCTGAATGAGCTATCAGAGACACTCTTCTACAGATGAGTAAGAACAGCAAGCTGCATCTGATAATGTATGATAATAGAAAACTATCAAGTGCTGAGCTTAATTACTCAGTGTATGAAAAGAAATTGCTAGTAATCAAGCATGCACTGATATTATGAAATAGATATATTAACAACAGATATATAACAATAGTGATCACAGATTATGAAAGCCTCATTTATCTATAATCAATGATAAAATCTTTCAAATGCTTAGCATGTTGAATCTCAGAGTTTTAAGTGTACAATCTTCATATTAAATACTGAAAGAAATTGAACACTGTGATATCTGATGTAATCAGTCACAGACCTGATTTCATGAATGAGAGTTCTGTAAATCAGATATAAGAAAAGTTCATGTTAAACATGCTGAGAGAGTACAAGGAATCAGAATAAGTGAATACAATGATCTCTTGCTTAAAGAACAGCAAGATGTCAGATGATAAGTATTTTATAAAAGTAGTAGAAGAGATGCTTCTGAACTTCAAGCTGAGGAAATTAAAAAATAATGTTGTGCTTTAGTGCAATCTAGAATATGTAAAAGCTCTCTATCTAGAATATTCATTTAGATGTGACTTGATGACTCACATGCATAAGAAATTCAGTCACTTAGAAAGTCCTGAACTCATAAGTGTACTTGAATCAAGAGTATACTGATCAAGCATGACTGAGAATATTCAGACATACACTTACAAGTGCCTGAATTATCAGATCACAAAAGAATCTAAGAAAGGATTAGAATACAAGAAAGCATAACATCAGATAAAGTATATAATACAACTGTTCAAATAATGAGAGATGAACCTCATAGATATATTGCCATAAACATCAAATGAAAATTGATGAATAATCACTGCTATTGATTATACTACTGACTGACTAGTTATGAAAGCAGTTTCAGAGATGATAGAGAAGATGATGATAAAGTTTCTATATAATGAGATCTATATCAACTATAGAATATCACACAAGATTCTAACTGATAACAGTACAAATCTCATAGAAGAAGTGATGAGGCATTTCATGAGCCAGTTACAGACAAGACATTGTAGAACAATGTCATATTATTCATGAATGAATGAGAAGATGAAACACTTGAATGAAATCTTGAATAATATGCTGATGAAATATCTAGTGAGCAAGTCTATGAGACTATGAAATGAATATCTCAGACAGGTGCTATTAGCCATGTGAATTCAACAGTATGCAGTCTTCAAGTATTCATCATTCTACCTGTTATATGGATTGCATCCATGCATCTCAGAGAATACTTCAGAAAAGATGAGAAAGAGAATAGCAGTTACAGATGCAGCAGTAGCAGTTGCAGATGCAACAGTCACAAATGCAGAATCAAGATTGAAAGAGATCAGTTATACATATGCAAAAGCTAATAAGTTACTTCTGAACTGAGCAATTCAATTGAAAAGAATATGAGACTCACTAGTTAAGAAATTGAGTCTCAAGATAAGAATGTGAGTTCTTATATATAATAAGAGCTCTGAGAAGTTTCAATCTAGATAATTTAAGCTCTATAAAATACTCAAATTACATTCTCTGAGAACATATGCATTGAAAGAATCAGAGAGACAGATCTTACACAATTTAATAAATGATTCACATCTTATAAAGATAAAGATGTAAGACTTGAGTAAATTATAATTATCTATAGCACTCTCATCAGTGTTGAAGAAGAAGAAATTTATAATTGAAAAGCCTTACAAAGTAAGAGAAATCATAGATACTTATAAATCAGATGATCTCACTTATTCTGATCTTTTCACAATTATAAGAAAAGAATGAGAAGAAATGAAGAAATCAGATGAACATTATACTTCAATAAGTGATAAGACTGTAGCCAGTTATATGATAATACATCACAGACAGTGAATGCAATACAGAAAGAGATAGTCTCAAAGTAGTAGACTTGTACATGAGTCAGATCATAGAAGAAAAAGAGATTCAGAGTTGAATTTAACTGTTTATATCAGTTTAATTATAAAGATAACAGAGAATGAATCATCTGAAACATTCACAGACATATAAGATCAAATTATCTCAACTTCTGAGAACACTCAGAGATCAGATGAGATTAGTTTTAATGAGCTATTCACTATAGTGATCTGAGTGAGTGAAGAGAGACAGTATAATATATAAGACAGAATTATAAAAAGATAAAAGCTGCTGAATCTAGTCACTGAACACTGTATTATATAGAGATCATGTAAGAGTAGTAACTAGCAGACAAAGAAAAAGTGTAAGAAAAGAAAAGAGATAATAAATTGATTATCAACTGTAAGAGTTAGCTGTAAAAGACAAATGTTATTATACACCCTTCATTCATTTTCATATATCACACATTTAATCTATTTTCAATGTCACACTATCTGAAAAATGTCAAAAAACAAAGGAAATCTTAAAACTCAAGATCTGTAAGAAATTCAAGAGCTGTAAGTCACTCTTGCAATAACACTGTATATGTCTTCAATTTCTCTATCACTCTGTGTATGACATTAATGTCATTTATCACAAGATTGACTGGAATGCCAATATAGAAATGTGTATATATATGTATAGAAAAATTGAAGAAGAGCATGAGATCTGCAGAATCAGAAGTCAGAGTAGAGAGAATGAAGACAGAAGAAATGAAAGAAGAAGAAGATACAGAACTGAATAAATAACAGCAGAAGTTATTCAGAGCTGAATACTTATAACTCAGTATATATATAATCTTCTTCACAGAGAAGAGAGAGAAAGTGACAGAAGAAGCTTGAGAGCAGAAGAGAGTAGTCTTAACAGTGTTATTATCTTCAATTAGAATGATCTCTGACATCAGAGCAACTAAGAATCATTATTAATGTATAAAAATTGTAAAATCAGAAATGAGAACAGTTATCAAATAAACATCTACTGATCTTAGAGTTGTACATACAATTACAACATATACAAGACTTCTCAGAAAGAGAGAGAGAGATACAGAGAAATGCAGAAAGCAGAACACAGTGTGTGAATAGCTCATTCTTATAACAATATCTCAGATAAGATGTATGAGCCTCATATCTGTAAGTGTAAAAGAGTATGACATTTACATTCTCATTTCTGAAAACATGAATATCTTTTGCCTGCATCATGAAGTCAGACAACAGATACTAGAGAATAGACTGATACAGATCTATTATTCTGAAGAAATTCATTAGAGTAAATATCTCTGTAATATTAAACTTTACAGTTGTAAAAAGTTTCTTGATATCTGTGAATATTATGACTTCATACATAATAAAACTCATAATAATTTTCTCTAAGAATAGAAAAATCAGTATCAGAAAGAAAAGATGAAAAGAAAAAGACTTATAATTTCAATACTGTTAAGAGAGAAAGTGATTCTCTAATATAAATAAATAATTATCTTATTATAAATATTTAAAATGAATGTAATAATCAGTGTCTGTAATCAAGCTTCAGATAGTTGTGTTATACACAGTCTTTATATAATAAATCATTCTAGAAGTTGATAAGAAGAATGAGAGTGTACACACTGAGAAATGTAATTCATTAAGTCTATGTAACATCTTCTTAAAACAGAGAGAGCTGATAATGAAAGCAGAGACAGCAGAATCAGAAAGAACAGAAGTAGCAGAAGTAGAAGTCATGAAAATAGAGATAGTGAGAGCAGGAGAATCAGACACAGAGACAGGTGTAGAAGATTGAAAGAGAGTAGCAGAGAAAGAAACAGAGAAGACAGAGAGAGATATGAAAGACTCAGCTATATATAATATAGATAATTTCTTCATTATCATATTTTTCAAGTTCTTGATCAATGATTCAACATTAAGTTCACTATTATCAGTGAATACAGATCTGTTAACATGTGAAAATTCTATATAAATAAAAACAAATATATCAGCATCTGCATTTATGCAAAATTGTGCTAGAAAACATGATCAGAAATCTACTGAGAAGAAAAACAGTTAAGAGTGTATAAGAAGATAAAGAAGATGTGTTATTCATGATAATACATTCTAATAATTATTAGAAGATAAACAAGTTCTGACTATATACATTTCATAACATATTACACTTACTGCTAATAAACTGCTCAGTATAAGCACTATGATGACACTTGTTATAAGAATGAGAGATCATCACCAGAAATGTGTATAATGTAATAGATAAACAGATAAAAGGTGTTGAATAGAAGAAGAGATAGTAATCTTGAATAAGATGATAATAATATTCAATGATGATGATGATGAAGAAGATGATTGAAGAATGAGAAAAGTTAGTAAATAAGTGATGTAATATAGTGAAAGTTTCTTTGTGAGAGTGTTCATAGAACACTAGCTGAATCAGAAATAGATTACATGATTGTGAACACTAGTGACATACTAATTCACATGAAGCTAGAACAGATATTATGATCACATAAGTGTGACTGAATCTGATAAGAGAGAATGTGATTTGAAAGAATATATAACTGTTAAATAATAACACAGCCGCTTCTGAACTTGCTTACAAATGTAAAGAGGCCATAGCGGCCACTAATTAATTTAGTGTATAATATATAAGAAGCCGGCGTACGTCTGTAATTGTACGCTGGCTTAAGCAATCTTTGAATCACAAGATCAATTGACTATATATCTGCATTTTTAAATGAGATATTGCCTCAGAATGAGATGATATTTATGTAACTACTTACAGAGATCAAGTATGATTGTGATAAATTAGTAGAGCTTGTATGTCAGAGCTTATATAAAATGAAATAGATAGTAAGAATATGATATTTTCTTACAACAGAATACTTGATGAATCTAGAATTTAAGATCTCATCTTATAATAATGAATTTCTTTATTATTCAATTCACAAGTTATTCTTAATACTACATGTCAATGACTGTCAAATCACAAGGTCTGAAGAGAGTGAAATTGAGTGAATTTAAATGAAAATCAGAAAAAGATTTAAGATAAAAGAAGTCAAACAGAATAAATCTTATCTGAGAATGAAGATCAAATGCTAGAGAAATGATAATCTAGTAATTACACAGAGCTGTTATATTGAGAAGATTCTTGAAGATTTTAACATGAATAAGATGAATTCTGCAGAGACCTCTATGATAACAGATATATAACTGAAATTTTGTAAGAAATCCCGCTTCTTGCAGATTCTTTACTTCTATTCCTATCTCTTGCGTAATTAATAGAGTTAGCGGCCCTTGACTACATACAACTATATAGACTGGAGTTCATAAATACTTTTCATAACTCAGCTTGAATACTATTATATATTTAATCTCTATATTTTATCTTTCTACTGTGAATACTTCTAGTAATTAACAGTATATATCACATCAAGCTGTAAACATCTGAATAATTATCTGTAAGCACTTATTCTTACATTTCAAGCTTAGTCAGTCAGCAACTGTCTATTATAACTGAAAGAACTAGAAACTTGTATACTTCAACTTCTATGAACTCTACTACAGATACTCAGAAGCAGTCATCTGAATCATGAATAACTTTTATAAAAGAAGTTTCAGAGAACTTATCAATTACTCACAGAATATCATTCTCTATATCTGTGACAGAGAAACTCTTCAAACTTATAAATAAATCAATCTTAGTAAAGAACATTCTTGAGCATCTTTTACAGAATCAAGTTATTTTTCTATAAGAAATACTTACTATCTGTAAACACTCTTGAACTGAGTCTCTAGACATAATCTTCAGAGATATCTATGAATTAAAAAGAAACTTTCTTAAGTTATAATCACTTAAGATTACTTACTGAATTATAATCTATAAAAGCTTTTATAAGTTTGTATTTAAAATTGACTTACAAGCTCAGCTGTGTGATATAAAAGATGAAGAAGCTGTTATTTATATAATAATAGATCTCTACTACACTGAAGTCAAGAACTGACTGAATTATCTAGAGAATAATTACAAGAGATCTCACTAATCTGTTCTCAAGATCTATCTAAAGAATAAGTTAAAAGACTCTGTGAGCTGAATAGAGAATATCTGAGTTATAATCATTAATATTAGAAAAAGAGATAAGAAATCTGATGAAGATTACTTACAGTACTTTATAAAATTATAATATGAATTGAGATCTGTGAAAATAAAACTCTGAAATAAGATCTGAATAATGATATTTATAAAGAGACTGAATAAAGATATATAGAATAAGCTTATTAAATAAGACTCTAAGCTCTTGACTCTGAAGAAACTAATAACTCTTATTTATTACTTACAGATCACTGTAAGAGTCATAGATCTATAAAGAGTGAATTACTAATCAGCTCTGTAAGAGTCAGAATAATAGAGAACAGATTTATTAGAAAAAGATAATAAGATATAGAGAGATTCATATCTAACTGCTGAGTAGAAAGAGAGAGCTTCATAAGCTCTTATAAATAGAGTATATAATAGAGAGATTAAGAAAAAGAGTCTCTGCTTTATCTGTTTTAAATTAGAATATCTTCATATAAACTGTCTGAATAAATTAAAATAGAAATTTCAGAAGTTATAAACAGAGTTAGTAACAGTCTTCTTAAGAGTCTTGAAACTGATACCTGAATCTGTTACTTCTTCAATGAAAATACTTACTTATAAGAAGAGATCACATCACAGTACTGCTACTCTGCAAGTATAAAAAGTATTAATAAACTTAGAATCTCAGATCACTGTAGTGTTTCTAAAGCTTATAAAGTGAATAAGCTGAGTGATAAAAACTGAGAATCTGCTCTTATAATAAGCAGAGTGTGAGAACTCAGATCTGAGAACTGAAGAACTTATAAAAGTCATCTTTAAATTACAAGATCTCTTCAGAATCTGAAGAAGATTTACAGAAACTGTAATTATTACAGATATCACAGATAATATATACTTAAAACTTATATAACTTTAAAGATACAATCTGTATATAGCTGTTCATGAGTCAGATTTATACTTCTGATCAGTGTTAACAGACTCACTTATAGAGATAGAATCAGTTAATACTGTAAAGTTTCTTAGAGAAGACAAGCTCATTTATATAATAACTTTATAAATGTCTGAGAACTTCACAGTCATGAAAACTAAGCTTCAGATATCAGAGAAATACTGAGATTTTACAGAGATATTCAGCTTAGTAAAGACAGCTGAGCTTTCTTCTCACTATAAGAAGAATCTGATAATAAATTTAATAGAAGAGTAGAAACTCTTTCAAGAATTAATCTATAAACTCTTTTATTACAAGACAGAGATCTTACAGATCTATATAAAGAAGAATCTGAAGAATGACTTTATTTAATCTTCACAGATCTCTGTAGAAGTCTCTATAATATTTATAAAGAAGAAGAATGAAGATCTCAGATTGTATATAGACTATTATAATCTGAATTTCAAGATAATAAAGAGTCACTATTCTCTATCTCTAATTAAGAATGTAATTAATCATATCATGAGAGCTGTTATATTCATATAACTGAATATAATTAATATATATACACAGCTGTAAATATAGTCTGAGAATAAATGAAAGACTATCTTCAGAACTATACTGAAATTGTTTGAATATCTAGTAATATCTTTTAATTTAACTAATACTTCTATAATATTTCAGTCTTTTATTAATAAAATACTTCATGTATATCTGAATGTCTTCATAATAATATATCTGAATAATGTGATAATATACTCTATAAAGAAGAAAGAACACACTGAGTATATACAAAGTATATTGAAGATCTTAGATGAGATAAAACTGTATATTAAGCTTATAAAGTATAACTTCAGTGTCTGTTAAATTAATTTTCTAGAATATATAATCACTGCAGATGATATTCAGATGAAATCTTTATAAATTAAGACTATTCTATTACAATCAGAGTTAACTAGTATTTATAAGATTCAGATCTTTCTGAGCTTTATAAATTTCTATAGATAATTTATCTTTATATTCATAAGAATCTTCTTAACTCTTATAGATATACTGAAGAGTGAAAATAAGAAGAAGTCATTCTATAAATAGAGAATGAAAAGATTATTAAGAAGAGAGAGCTGTAAGAGCTTTTTTATCTCAGAAGCTTATAAAATCTTTATAAGATTAAAATAGATATTCATAGACACAGTGATACTGTTTCACTTTAATTTCTTACTCTTAATCAGATTAAAGATAGATATCTTCTTGTTTATAATTTCAGAAATAGTCTTGTAACTACAGTTAAATAAGAACTGAGTTTCAGTAATCTTTTTCTTATGAAAGATACAATCTGTAGAGATTAACTATGATATTTATAATTAGAAGCTTCTTATAATAGTGAAATTCTTCTATCACTGATATCACTACTTTGAGAATCTTATAACAGTGATTACTATTAGAACTGATTATAATAGCTTATAATAATTTACTTTAATCAAGAAACTCTCACAGTAGCAGATTCACTGAGCTCAGAGACTGAGTGAGTTCTGATTTAAGATAGAATATATTAAGAGAACTAAGAACTCAGTGAACAGACTCTCTTACAGATCAGACTATATTAAAAAGATCAGAATGACAGATATAGAGAGACTAGAGAAGATAGAAAAGCTTTATAGAATACTTGAACTAAGTGTTATAAAGAGATTAACTAAAAAGTCTCTTAATTCTCTATGAGAGAAGAGAGAGAAAAAAGAGAAGAAGTCTATACAACTACTCTCTATAATACTGAGAGTTAACACTCTGAAAATCTCTGTGAGAATTCTTGAAGAGAGTATCTATAATCTGAAGAATTTATAGATTTTGAGAAATACTGTGAAAGACCTAATACAGAAGAAAATAGAGTATAAGTCTTTATAAGATTTTCTATTCAGATTATCTGAACTGCAACTGAAGAATGAATATACTCAGTATATTCAGAAACTACTCACAGCAGAGATCAATTCTACAGAAATAAAGAATTAAAGAGACTTAAATAATCTCTTATAAAGAGAGAACTGAATTTATATATCTATGAATAAGTTTCTATGTATAGAACTTATTAAAAGATATTATAACTCTTCTCTAACAGGTTATTTTATAGATACTAGAACTCATGAGTTACTTATAAGAAAATACTTCTAACTGAAGATATAAGAACTTATGAAGAAAATAGTAAATTCTTATACTATTTATCAGAGTTCATAGATAGTGTGATTCAGATTATATGAAGAACTTACTTCTCTACTCATTTCATAGAAATCTTGAAAATAGCTAGAAATAAATACTCTTATAGATCTCTCTGAAAGTAAGAATATATATAATATCTGTTTTAACAGTGTGCTGATGATAGTGAATTACTTTATTAAGATAATATACTTTATACTCATCTGTAAGAACTTAAAGTTAAAGAATTTAACTTATATTTTTATCTGTGATATAATCTGATTGTATAAATTATCTATGAATATTATCTTAGATAGAGAATTAATTTTCACAGAGAAGTTCTGATCTAATCTGATAATTATACTGAAGATTCTATAAGATCTAAGTATAGTTTTTTATTAATAGATAGATAATCAGATAGAATATCTGATAAGTATATTAAAATAGTATCTGTAGTACTTTATCAATTATAATCAGAATAATTAAGTGTATTAATTATTACTTACAGAGTTTATATATAATAACTTAAAGCATGTTAACATAGATAAAATTCTTTTTAAAATACTTACTAAGACTTATCTATGAATAATCTTGATAAATCTATGAGAGTATACTATAAAGTGTAATAATATCTGTGAATAGACTGAGAGAATTCAGAATATCTGAAAGAAAGTCTGTAAATTCTTAAGAAAGACTTAAGAGTATCAGAAGAGATACTATAACTTTAAGTATATTATAAAGAGTTTTAAGAAAGATAATAAAGTCTGACTAAGTCTATAAAATATTACTATACAGAGATTTAGTAAGAAACTGAATCTCTTATAAACAGAGTCTTATAAGATTATAAAGAAAATTAGTTTATAGTTCTATAGATTGAAACTATTATCTAAGTTATAGATATATAATATTTTTCATATCTCTTTACTCTGTAAATATAAGAAATTCTTAGAAGAGAACTCTATAACTTATCACTCTATTTACAAAGTATTAGAGAGTGAAAGAGAATATTAAATTAAAGAAATTATTAACTTAGAGAAGTGAGATTATAAGCTCTGATTTAAGATTCAGTGATAAAAGTATTCTAATAAGATAAATAAGTTTATTTAAAAATTATCTGAGTAGATAAGATATCTGCAGAAGCTGAGACATGACTTTTATACTGTGAATTCTGATAAGTTAGAATAATATAATCTTTACTAAGAATCTGATTGTAATAAAGATATTAACACTGTTATTTATAAACTCTAGTTTTATAAGATAATAAGTTTCTACTGAGATGAACAGTTCACAGTATATGTAAAGAGAAGAAGAAATTATATTTTTATTAAAGTTTAAAAAATAAGGAAAATAGAAACAGAGCTATAAACATAATTTAGAGATTAATAAAGAAAAAATAAAGAAAATTCATACTTATATTCTTAATATCTGTGATACTTAATTCTTCTATAACTATTAATTTTTCTTTTTAAAGAAGTAGAAAGTATTATATCTACAGTACAGATAATTATTGCATTTAATATAAAAATTATCAGAAATGCACAGACTTCAGAGAAGCTGAATATCAGAGTGTATATAATTATAGCAGAATCTTAAGAGCTGATTATCTATATATATAATCAGATATCTTTTATAAAGCTATATTCACTCTCTTAGTTATACTGAAGTATTCAGTCTGAAAATAATTAAGATATAAAGAGAAGACTCATCTACTCAGATTAACTTCTATTATAAAGTTATAATATTTATATTATCTTAATTATCTGAATTTTATAAGTACTCAGAGACTCATCTCTTATTAATAATGAAATTATGAAAATGCACTGTGATATGAGAATCATTGATAGAAAATCTAGATATATTTACATATATCTAGTCAGAGATTATATAAGTAGAGAAGAGATAATTATAGACTCATTAGACTGTAGAAGACACTGATAATATCAGAAGCTTTATAAGAACTATTAACTAAAATCTGTAAGAAATTACTTATAGAGAGACTTACAGTAAAGAGTAAGACTATACTACTTAAAGTTAGAAGTTAATCTGAGAGAGATATAAGATTAACTGTTAATCTGAAGATTGAGTATAATAACAGAGCTGAGAAGAGTAAAGACACTGTTATAAACAGTAATATTTCTATTTTATCAGTTAGTAAAAAGTGATTAGAGAAGTTATAGAGATATTTATAAAAAGCTCAGTAGTAGTCAGATATTATTTATAAAAATATTAAAATTAAAAAAATTTTTATTCTTAAGAAGTTCTTGAATTAATATATAGATATTATTAGAAATACTCTCTCTCTATTATCTGAGTAAAAATACTTTATAAATGAATGAAAATACTCACAGTTTATAAGAATAAAAGCTGTTATAGAAAAAGAAAAAAGAAGATAAAATTCTGTAAATAGATCTAAAATATTTATACTACTCTAGAGAGATTTACTTACACTATAAGTAATTCTACAGAATAGTCAGATTACTCTAGTAAATAAAGAGTAATTATAAATTATAGATCTAAATCTTTCTATATAATTATAAAAAGTAATTACAGACTATAGATATCTTAATTCTATAATTTTACAGAGTTAATAAAAGAATGAAAAATTTCTTTATAATTCTATAGTATCAAAGAATAATAATTTATAAAAATAAGTAAAAGATTAACTTATAAATACTTCTCTTTGATAAAGATAATCTTATAGAGAGTGATTTATTTATAAGATGAATCTGTGTAATAATTATATAAGAATTTTATAAAAATAATTGAGAGTTAACTGAAATTCTTCTATATAAAAGATATAAGATAAATCTGTATAATAGTCAGAGAAAAATCTGTAAATTATAAAGAATCTTATAAAATAAGAAACTGAGTAATAGACTCTTTTCTCTTTATAGTAATAAGAGATTTTTTCTTACTAAGATTTTTTATAGATATAAAGAATTTTTAGTGAGTATTACTGCAGTACTGAGCTGATTCTATAAAGTCACTCAGTGAAAGACTTCACAGATGAAGTCTTAGAGAGAAGAGAGTATATAAGAAATCTCACTTCTTATAAATTCTTTATCTCTATTTCTATCTTTTATATAATTAATAGAATTAGCAGCCCTTGACTATATATAACTATATAGACTGAAGTTTGTGAATACTATTTATAACTCAGCTTAAATGCTATTATACATTTAATCTCTATATTTTATCTTTCTATCATGAATACTTCTAGTAGTTAATAGTACATATCACATCAAGCTGCAAACATCTGAATAATCATCTGTGAGTACTTATTCTTACAAATTTTCACCTGATGAGAATGATGAATTGAATGATAACTTTACAGCTATAAAATATCATCAAGAATTGAGATTATTGCAGTATTTAATCTTAAGCAGCCGGTCAGATCTGATATTCACAGTCAACTATCTCTAACATTTTAACTCATGTTCATACAAAGTATGTTGAGCAGTGTTGAAGCATGTTCTACATTATGTCAAGAAGATGAGAAATCATGACATATTGTATAAGAAGGAGATAGAAGATAGCCTGAGTTCTGTAACATATTGCAATTCAGACTGAGTAGAAGTGAATTCTCAATACAAATCAACTATCAGCTATATTATATTAATTAATGAGTCACTGATCTCATGATGATCACAGAGACAGATATCTATTATCAAATTAACCACAGAAGCTGAGTATATTGCAGCTAGTGAGACAGCTTATGAGATAATCTGATTGAATAATATATTATATGACACTGAGTTGATAAATGATGAAAAAGTGAAAATATGCTTGCATCTATGAGTTGATAATAAGAGAGCAATCAATCTAGCAAAGAGAGAATTCTTAACATGAAGGTCACATCACATCAAGATCAGATATCATATTCTTCACAATTTGATTGAAAAAGAGGAAATCATGATGAAACATGTTGATTCTACAGTGAACATAGCTGACAGGCTTACCAAGTCACTGGCGAAGCCTGCATTTGAAGATTTTGTCAAAAGAATTGACATTCAGGAAATTGAGAAGAAATGATTGAATGATAATGATGATACAGCGGATCAATGAATTTTGCATGTATTTCTTGATTTTTACAGTTATTGCCGTACGGACACCTTTTCTAATGAGGAAATCAGGGTCCGATTCATGTAATTAATTATTATTGCATTTTTGAAAGATTTGAGGATGGGGGAGGCCCCGGGTGGCGGCTTATTATAGGCCACGGCGTAGCAAGGGGGGGTGTTGCCAGCGTGGCCCAGTTGGTAAGACTGGTAACCAAGGCCGCACACATTAGGGGTGCGTGGGTTCGAATCCCACCGCTGGCACCTGCCACTTCTTACCCATGAAAGCCCCCATGTAATAGGGGCTGAGCCTAATTAGTAAGGCTTGGTGCGGGGTAGAACTCTCTACTGCAAGCCAAGCCACTAGTTAAGCGAGATCCTGCGAACACCCACCAGGGCCGGCATGGGGTGCCAATGTCCCACTATCCTACTGTGCACCCGTCAAGGTTCTAACGATATAGAGTCAAGCCTAATGTAGTGGTTATACACTACTTAAGCAAGTCCCTAACTAGGGCCGTCATCGGAGCCTAGCTCCCCCCCAAATACAGGGAATGATTTTGAAAACCACCCGACTAGCAGGCCTAGACGCGCATCTAGGCCCTAGACAGGGCACCCTGATAGGCTAGTGCCTGCAAGCTCACTGCCAACCCCTAATACTGGCAGGGAGGACTGCAGTCATCAAGCCTATGGTTAGTCCCTAACACGGGGCGAGGCCACGACGGCTGATTGGTAGGCCTATGGGCATCTAATGAGGCCGAGATCAGCAACCGGAAGCTTGGTGTGTACACCACCAAGTGGGCGGTGGCAGCCACTAACTAACGCCCCTGGAAATTAGTGGCTGGCCCGAGAGGACGGACACGGTGGTCGGTTAATTATAGGGGGTTAAATGTAATTAGCTTAAGGTGCATCCTGCGGGTGGCTAGCGCCCGTAGAGTCAAGCCAGTAGACTTACAACTGCAAGCTCAAAAAGAAGAAACTCTCAACTATCTAAGTCTTCAAACTCCAATTCTCCAGCTAAATGTAAACAGAATTTGAATCCTCAAACTCCTGTTAAGATTAGAGAATTGAGAAATGACTCTGATAATAAACTAGATATAATGTAAGCAGTTGAGATTTCTACTTTTCAGAACAGTTATAATCTACTATCTGATAATAGTGATTAGATTCTACTCTACTCTCTTTTAGTATGAATATACAACAAAAACAATAAAAAAAGTTTAAAAACTCTTCAAAAATCACATTTATTTAAAATAATGTGAATAGAAACTCAAATTGTATTTATTCTTATCTTCAAATTGTATTTGAGTAAAAAGTTGATTTTATACTGCTTCAGAAGCTGAATTTTAATGCTGAGTAAAAATATATCATTTCTCATTCAAGCTACTACTGCTTTTTATCTCAAAAGTCTGAGATAAAGTCAAGAGTAGTGATCTATGAAAGAAAGAGATCAAGATATTAATTTAATCTAAGATTTAATATCATGTCTGACCCTGATATTCTGATGAGTGATATTATAGATAAAGAAAATGAGTTTAATACTATACAGCTTATAAATATCTATAATGAAAAGTCATTGAAGAAAAATAACAATATCTGAACAATTGATAGAGAATTTCTGAACATAACTTTATCAAGAAACTCTATAATTGCAGGAGATTTCAATACACATCATCTCTGATGAAATTCAGAATGCAAGAGAGCAGTGAGAGCTGATAATCTAGTTGAATAAATCTTTGAGTATTCAATAGATTTGATTAATAAGTCTGATCAATAAACATTCTTTAGAAAAGACATGAAACAGAAATCTATTATAGATTTAACATTCATATCATAAAATCTAATGAAAAGAAGACTTGTAAACTGATTTATTAATTCAAATGAGACATCAGAATCAGGTCATGAGATTATTCAATTTGATATTAAACTGAGTGAAAAACAAATGAGTGAAAATCCTCTTCTCTCTAATCAGTATAACTTTGAAAAAGCTGATTGAAAAGCAGTTAAAGAAAGTATAAAACTGTTAAAATCTGAAAGATAGAATAAGCTATATTGAAATTCTGAACAAGATATCTCAAATGAAATGCTTAAGAATAGAGTGAAGCTTATTACATCTATTATTCTAACAAGTATTAGAGATAATATTTTAAAAAGAAAATCTTCTGAGTATTCAAAACCTTGATGAAATGAGAATATCTCATCTAAAAGAAAAGAATTAGCTACTACTAGAAGAGATTGAAAGAATGATGTAATATCTGATAAAGAGTTCAAAGCTGTCAGAAATAAATATTTTTCAGATATTAAAAGAGCTAAAACAGACTGCTGAAATAAATTTCTTAAAGAAGTATAAGAGAAGGAAGTTTTTAAAGCTTTTAACTATACTAAAACAAGAAATGTAGTAAAACTTCCAGCCTTAAAATATGAGTTTCAGAATAAATTATATACAGTAAACTCTTTTGAGAAAAAATGTCAAGCTTTCATAAGAATTCTCTTTCAGAACTCATCAGATTCAGATTCAGATTCAGAGAAAGAGAATATATCACTTCTTAACTATATTGATAAAAATGACTGGAAATGATCTGATCTTATATAAGATGAATTAGAGTCAGCTATCTTCTCAAGTTCTGTTAAAACTGCTGCAGGTCCTGATTCAATTAATCACTTAATTATTCAAAATACATATTCCTACTTAAAGAATGAATATTTTGAGCTCTTTTTCAATCTCTTGAAAAATGAATATCATTCTGAATGCTGAAGAGAAGTCACTGAAGTGATTCTTACAAAACCTAATAGAAAAACTTCAATTTCTAAGTCATATAGAGTAATATCTCTTTTGAACTGTCTAGAAAAGGTTTTAGAAAAGATAATAGCTACTTAACTATCTTTTATAAGCTCTATAGATGATTCTTTTTTATTCAGTGAATAAATGAAAGATAGAAAACAGTGTTCTACAATTGACACTGTTCTCTCAGTTATTCATGATATTCAAATAGCAAAGCATGAGAGTCTGATCTCAACTGCAGTTTTTATTGATATAAAAGAAGCATTTAATCATGTTTCAAAGTCAAAGTTAATTCAGATATTAAAGATATTAAAACTGTCACTTTCTCTAATAAAATGAGTTAACTGTTTTATATCTAAAAGAATTATATAACTCTTCTTTGATGAAATGAAATAAGATAAGACTGAGATATAAATAGAAGTATCACAGAGATCTTCAATCTCACTTATTTTATTTATAATATACACTGTATATCTATTCAAAAATAGAAATATGAGAATAGTGTAATCTTTAAGTTATGTGAATGATATTGATCTAGTTTACAGCTTAAAAACTATTAAAGAGAATTTAAAAGTAATTGAAGAAGCTGTAAAGAAAATCTTTGTTAGAGCAGATATTAATTAAATTCAATTTAATATGAATAAAACTGAGTTAATTCATTTCTTTTCTAGATTCAATGAGAAAGAACTATCTCTAACTCTTTTAAATAGAGAGATTAAACTCAGTGTAAATATTAAATAATTAGAAGTATAATTAAACTCTAAGTTGAATTTTAAATATCATATTCAATAAAGAACTGTCAAGACAGAAAGACTATTAAATAACATAATCAGACTATCAAATACAGAGAGAGGTCTATTCTTTCAGACTATAAGACAGTTATATATAGCCTGTATTACATCAGTAGCTGATTATGAAGTTCAAGTTTGATGAAATAATCAAGAGAATTTCACTGAACTCTTTCAAAGTCTGTAAAACAGAGTCTTGAGAAGAATTCTGAGAGTATTCAAATCATCTTCTATTAAAGCAATGAAAATTGAAGCTTCAATTTCTTCTTCTGCTATTAGATTTGAAAAGACCTGTATAAACTATGCTCTGAGAGTTGTAAAGATGAGCTTAAATCATATAATCAGAGAAAGAGTCTCTTCTTCATTTTCATCAATTAACTCTGAAAATGAACTGAATTGAAATAGATTTCTTAATTGAAATGAAAATAATTCTTCAAAGAAAATGTCTTCTTAACTGTACAGACTATACTCTCTGATTAAAAATTAATTTTTCTCTTTAAATATTGAAAAAGTTGATTATGAGAAGCTATCTCTCTGAAGAGAAAAGCTTGAATCTCTTATAGACTTATAAATAAGTGAACTATTAAAAGAGAAAGAATATGAACAGTATTTAAAGAGAATTTCTACAATCAATATAAAAGACTCTATTCTGATTTATTCAGATGATTTAAAAAATGAGAACTTGAATAGATTAGATGCAAACATTGCTTATACTGAAGATAATATTAATTTTATCTCAGATTTCTGAAATCTAGACTCTGAATATGAAGTCTTTGATACTGAACTATTTATAATAGTGAAAGCTTTCAAACTCATTGAAATAAAATCTCATAAAAGAGGAAATTATTTAAAAGAGACATGAATATTCTCTGATAGTCAAGCTGCTTTAAAAAGACTTAGAAATAATCAGATTCATAATAATTAAATAAATCTTAAACTGATCTTAAACTCTGTTTTGAAAATTCAAAAGAGAAGAATATCAAAGCTGATAATTCATCTACACTGAGTTTCTGCTTATATGAATATTTATGACAATGAATTGACTGATTCAGCTGTAAAAAAGAGTGCAGAATTAAGCAGATCTATTCAAAAAATTATGTTCTAATCTTTTATAAGAAGAAAAATAAAAGAATCTTGTTTAAATAAGTGAAATAAAAGCTGATAGAAATAAAAGAAGAGTATACATTATTCAAGATTTGAAACAAAACTCAAGTGAAAATCTTGTTTAATTAAATGTAAAAAGAAAATATTCTTATCTATAATACAGCTGAAACTAGAACATGGCTATTTCAAATCTTATATACAAAGATTTGATGATAGATTTAACTCAATAGAATGCTCATTCTGTAATATAAATGAGAATTCTGAGTATATTGTAATACACTGTGTATTATATAATAGTCTCAGAGTCAGATTGAAAGAGAAGTATAATCTAAATTAATTAAATATAAGATTCTTATACTCAACTGAGACAGAAATTAAATACTTAATAGACTTTCTATCAGAAACTCAAGCAGCTATAAGAAAATGACTAAATTCAGAATTATCTGAATATAAAGAGAAGAAAATCAATCAGATATAGTCTGTTAAAACAGCTATACACTCTCTTTTAATAATTTATTTTATTATAGTCTCTCTTTACTTTATCTTTTTCTTTATCTTTTTCTTTCAATTTCTTTCTATCTATCTGTTTAATGTGTCTATCTTTGAGACTGTGTTCTTTTTCTCTTTTCTTTTGTCATGATATTGTCAAATGATTTCAAAGTATCAAAAGATGTTAAAACACTGTAATTTATAAATAGTTTTTGTATTCTGAGCTAGAATTTTCTGATTTTGCATATCTGAAATTGATGAATGTATAATAGTTAACTTTACAGACATAGAAAAAACCCTGAGAACTAAAGTTCTCAGGTAGATGTCATAGTCTCTGACTGCATACATCTATAATTGAAGAATAATAATAATAAGGGGGGGTGTTGGTGATTACTACACCTACCCTAGTCACGTGCCACCCCAACCTATCCATTTAGTTTGTAACTCGCGTAGTTAGATAACAATACAACATAACAACGTTATCCTCCAAGAATAAAGATGTCAACGCAGCAAGAGCTAGTAATCTATATAACAATTCTTCCATGACTTAACTTTCCCTTCTTCTTCACGCAATACCTCTACGTCTTTTGGTAACCAATATAAAAGGATCGTCATTTCCAGCGTCGGCTCACGAACCAATCCCCCACCCCACCGCAATGGCGGAGCCTCATGTCACCTCTGCCCTAGCTAATATTGAAGCAACGACAAATCAACAGCATAAGCCACAGCTTTACAATGAACTCCTCTCCAAAATAATATCATCCCCCTCTTCTCCGAACATTGAACCCAACCTCGTCGCTTTCCTAAACTCCATCCTCGGCGACACCGTCGGAATCGTTGCTGCCCGACCCCTCCTTGATAACTTCATCAACTCTCTCCGAAAGCTACCAGCCAAGGTCATAATCGCGGTTGGGCAAAATGCGCTATCCGAGATACAATCCCACTCAACCTCTGCTGAAGCACAGGATGCAGTTCTGAGGGAAATTCTTGCAGACGCGTATGAGGCAGAAGAGGATTTTACACAAGCAGCCAGAGTCTTACAGGCAATCCGTTTCGACAGTTCCCAGCACCTCATGTCCGACGATGCGAAGGTGCGCATATGGATTCGTATCGTACGACTATATCTAGAAGACGACGATACGACAAATGCAGAGAGCTTCTTAAACAGAGTCAAGAACATGCCTACCAAAATCGAAGACCCGGAGCTGACACTTCACTTCCAGCTCTCCCAGGCGCGCATTTCAGATTTTAACCGCCGATTCCTCGATGCAAGCCAGCAATATCTCAATGTGAGTTTATCCGGGGAAATTGAGGAAGAAGACCGTCTCCAAGCTCTTTCTGCCGCCATTATATGCGCCGTTCTCGGACCAGCTGGTCCCCAACGTTCCCGCACTTTATCCCGTTTATACAAGGACGACCGATCATCTTCTCTCGGAATATACAATATATTGGAGAAGATATTTATGGACAGGCTGCTCACAGCTGGGGAGGTGAAGGCATTCGCGGAGAAGCTAGTCCCTCACCAACTCGCTATAACGGCAGATGGATCCACCGTGCTTGGTCGAGCTGTCATCGAACACAACCTCCTCGCTGCCAGTCGACTGTATGAAAATATACACGTGGAGGAATTAGGAAACATTCTCGGGCTCGAGGCTAGCGGGGATTTGAGCGCTGGAGAGAGGGCAGAGGCATATGCTGCACGCATGCTTGAGCAAGGCAGATTAAAAGGTAGTATCGATCAGATTAAAGGTGTGATTTATTTCGAGTCAGGAATCCCCGGTGTTGGCCCCGGGGCAGAGTCGGCGGGACGTAGTTTAAGAGTCTGGGATGCTGGCGTCCAAAATTTGGCTGAGGAGGTGGAAAGGGTGGCAGCTGCCATTATAGATCAGTTTCCGGTAAGTCATATTCTTTGTGTTGCGTTCCTGTTTTATCTCCCCCCCCCCCGGGAATTCTCACTGCTATTCCATTCAACCCAAAATTTAAAACCACGGGATGCCTAACACCGTAAACTTCAGGACTTCGCCGAAGCGCAAATGGTACATTAGGGAGCTGGACTAGTAAGCGTCCGTGAAGGGCGCGGACTTGGGAATGTGGAGGTGTCAGTTCTCTGTTTTACCAGCTCAATACATCGCTACCACCTGCCTGGCCAGATTCCATCACTGCATATGGCAAAAGGGTTATTCCAAGTTTAGATGAGATGAGATCACACGAAGTTTTTGATGAATATATGAAACGCACGAAGGAAGATCCTTCCGTGTCCGTTTAGTCACATAACAGAACCTGTTCCCCCTAGCTATATGGAGACTTTTCTTCTGGCGGAGCCATGTCCGTACGTTTTTTTCCCCAATTCCCCTCAAGCGCAACATAAAATATGCATATCAAAGAGGGAAATACAAGGAAACAAAAGGAAGCACTCAAAGGAAAAAAGTAAACACCCCCCAACAAAACAAACGGCACCTCTATCCTTCCGTTTTTCCCCAATGAAAAAAAAAAAAAAAAAAAAAAAAAAAAAGAGGGGGGGGTGAGAAGAAAACAAAATTCACCCACTCACAACCCCCCACATAACCAAAGCAAAACAAAAAGAGGAAGAGAAAAAAAAAAAAAAAAAAAAAAAAAAGCAGATCGTAAAAGAAAGCAGGCGAAAAAAGAACGAGAATAGCAGGAGAAAGAAAGAAAGAAAGCCCCAAGCGCCCTACTACTAACCATCCTTCTCCATTCCCCGTT
Source organism: Blastomyces gilchristii SLH14081 (assembly GCF_000003855.2). Classification (NCBI taxonomy): domain Eukaryota; kingdom Fungi; phylum Ascomycota; class Eurotiomycetes; order Onygenales; family Ajellomycetaceae; genus Blastomyces; species Blastomyces gilchristii. Next base: position 952,834 of record NW_003101676.1, on the reverse strand, counting down.
CCTTCGAGACCACTACCCACCCCAATCCGCAAAGACCGTCTGTATGCATGAAAAGTTTTTCCCTCTCCTTTCGTTCTCCTCCCATAGTCTATAATCTAAGCCGAACACGCCATATCGGGCCCCCTGTCCTTGCGCTGTATTTCTTGGTGATTATTCAATTCGTCTTGACTTCCCGTCTCTCCCTTTCTCCTTTCCCCAGCGAACTAAATAAAGGGGGCGGGTCCGGGTGGGGAAGGAAGAGCAGGGAAGTCTACTGAGTAGGAAATACGCCGAAAGAACTATAATGCATGCACAGGAATGGTAATTCAGAGAGAGAGAAGGGGGGGGGGGGTTGTGGGGAAAAGAAAAGAAAGAAGGGTATATATATATTTATTATATGGCGCCGCTGGGTATTTTGGATGGTTCAAAAGACATTATTATTTATTTATATTATTTCTCTCCCATTTCCTCCCCTCCGTCCCTCTGTCTGGTTTTACTTCAACAAAAGAGAAAAGTGAGAGAAAGAAATTGTAACATGCACACAAAAAGCGGCTCGACAAACGATGAAAGAAAAAAAAAACCGATAGAATATCTTCATTTCAATCCTCAATTCTCATTTTTGCTTGGCATCAACAGGGCTGGCTGGGTGCTAGGTAGCGGACGGTGAGGTGGAGGTGGGACGGATTTTTTAGGGGGTAGGGGGGATGGAGGGGGGAGGACTTCTAACAGCTTTGAGATCCTTTACTAAACCCTCTATACCATCCATACATATCACACACAGCAACTGGTTTTCTCTCCTTTCTCCTCCTTTTCTCCCCCTCCCCCCCCCTTGCAACGACAGTAAGTCAACGCAATTATCTGGCCTAGTTTATAAATGGTTGTTTGCTTTTCCTTCCCTCGCGGCAATTAGAGACAAAAAATCATACGCGGGATGAGGAGAAATGGGGCGTAACATGACACGAAGAGAGTAGATGGATGGGACTGCGAGGGGTAGGGAAAGTTTAAGACTGGAAAGGAAATAAATTGTATTTTGCTGGCGGAAGGCCTGCTGCCAATACCCTGATAGCACGAATTAAACTGGACTGCGGGGTTTTTTGCTGAAGAAGGTAGTAGTAGTAGTAGGTGTATGCAATAGAGAGATGGATGATTGGGGTTTTGCAGGACCGGGAGATTATAATCAAGGGCAGAAAGCATGGTGAAGCGGCACTACCAGCATTGTTTCTCTTTTCTCATTAATTTGCTTTTTCCATTTTCCCTCTTTCACCTCCTCGGACTCACAAAGCTGAGAACACGAATAGCTATTGAAACGAACATGTTAGCGGCTGTGGGTACAAAAGCTGGAAGAACAAGAAGGGTAACACATAGAACATGGAATGAGAAGGCAGACAGAGGAGTAAGAAGAAAAGAAGAGTTACAGCTTACATTGTTAGTAGCCGCGATCGCAATGCTATCCTCGAAAGGATGCCAACTCATATGTAAGATCTTCTTGTTGAAATCAATCTGGTCTGCGTCCGTTTCTTTCTTCATCCGTCCACCGGCACCCGCAGGACTACCAGCCCTCGATCCGCCCTTCTTATTAGTTGACGCGGAAGAATTGATGGGAGTCGGTACTCCAACTTTCTTTGCTTTGAATGCAGTCTTATCCGCCTGAAGAACAACTTCGGTCTCCTTGTTGGGATCAGAGGGATAGATCATGAAATTATTGTTGTAACTACCCGTCATGACATTCTCCGCATCGCCGGAGAACACTACCTCGAATTTGTCAAAGATGCTGTCGTTTTCATACGTATCGCATAGGCGGGGCCGGAGGTGCTCGTGGATCGGGATAGTTTTTATAGGTTGCCGTTCCATGTTGACATCCCATATTTTGACCGTTAGATAGTCGCGAGATAATATGTAGCGTCCATCATTCGAGAAGCGGACATCAGAAATGGAAGAGATGATTTCGGAAAAGAATGAACGTGCGGACGCATCTTCTTCTTGCTCAAATTCTATTCAAAGCGAAGATTTCAGGTTAGCAGGCGGAAGGTGGGAAGTGAGGAGTGCTACTAAGGCAAAAAGTTTACAACAGGGAGGTTGAGGGGCTTAAAAAGGCTTACGTTTGTGATGCTGATCGCAGAGAGCACTCTGCCTCATATCTGCGAGTTTGATAGTTCCCTTGGAGCTGGCATACATGAACCAATTACAACTAGTTGGGTGGAACTCCGCCGCTGTAATAACTTCTGTTAGTTCTTCCATATTCGCGGGCTTAATATCAACGATATTGAAGCTTTGGTCTTGGATATTCAAGTTCCACAGGTTGATTCGAAGATCATCGCTGCTGATGAACGTTTCACCGTCACTGTTCACCGATATGCTATTGATGTGGTAGGCGTGGGCGTTAGCGTAGATACGTCGAGGAACTGCAACGACTACAGTGTCATGATGCGTAAGGCGAGGTAGCTTGAGAGAGGACGCATCACGGAAGGAAATGTGCGGGGCGCGCGGCATGCCGCCTCCAGCCACGGCGCCTGCCGGAGTCAGATCATGGGAGAGGTTATTTTCGGCAACGACCTTTAACGACTTATCAAACACCTTCCAAAGCTTTATTGTCTTATCGTTGGTCGAAAGGAGGTAATGGGATGCATTTTGCCTTCTGCACCATTTTATTTTGTTGATTTTCTCTTCAATCTCTAAAGATTTTAGGTAATCGAATTCTGGCTCGTGAGATTGGAACTCGGTATGGAATTTATATTCGCATGTTTTTTTCTAGTCGAGAGAAGTTAGCGATTCTTATGCTTATCAAGGACATGAGTGAAAAAAAAAAAAAAAAAATGCCTAAGAAGCATAGCATACTGTCTCGTTTCTCTCAAATAATACAACTCGTCCTCCTTTATCGCCCGTTGCGAGGTAATTTCCAGTGTGATCGAACTCGACCGTGGATATGATATCAGCTGCAGGGAAGCAAGATTCATCAGCGCCGGCCGTAGCGGATATTGGGAGGCCGTCAAAAGTATATTAGGCCCAAACAGGATGTAAAGTTGGAAGGGACGGGAAAGTGAAGAATGATATTAAGTAAATGGAAGAGGGTTCAAACCATCTGTGATATCTTCCACATCGCCCTTATCGCCGAAGCATCTGTTTCGAAGCTGTTAGAAACGGGTTTCGCAAAGCATTTCAAAATTCGCGCCAGTGCTCTCAGCAGAACGCAACGAGGGGCAGAAATCCCGCTGGGGAAGGCCAGGCTAATGGAACCCGCTGGGCATCTGCCTACGAGTAAGGTGGCGTGGTGTGTATTTTCCAGTCGCGTAGAATGATGTGGAGGAGAAAAAAATTGGAGGGGATGGAGCGCTTACTGTGTGAACTTCCAGGTAGGTGAACCTGGATCTCCGTCTACCATCTTTCTAAGAACGACAACCCTAAGTGATGGGCTGTGACACGGGCAAAATCAAAAGCTCTGACAGGTCGTGGGGCCTGTGTGATTATTTTCCCTCTGTTCTTATCTGCGGGGTTCAGCGTGTTGAGATTGGCAGATGTCGGGGCGGCGTGGGCGAGCAGGGACGGTGACCAGGGTGGATAGCTGGCACGAAATGGCGGGGGGAGGAAGACAAACGGAGAGAAGAGGGAGGGATGGAGATAAGCGGAGAATAGGCGTAGCGTAGGCTATCGAGAAAAGAGACGGAAAGGAAAGGTAGCGGTCGTTGAAGCAGAAGAAGTGATTGCGGTCTATAGACGAGAGCTGTGTGGTTGAGGGCTGTGGTGAGTTATATTTAGTTGGGGATTTGTTGGTTGTTGACGTGGGAGAAATTCCGGCAGGCAAGAAAGAGACAGAGAGAGAGGAGAGCGAGAAGAGAGAGAGAGAGAGAGACACCGCTAAGCAAGCCGCCAGCCAGCCTTATACAGCGGGCAAGGTCTCAGGCTCAAACATATAGCATTTAACCAAGCAAGGAGAGAGAAGGATGGTATATAGTTCTTCAATAAAATTTACTTACTGGTGATCCTGGGGTGGGATTGGGAGAGGGTAACTAAGCGGGTCGAATGTAAACTGGCTGGTGTCGCGACCGTAGTGGGATGGATAACTTTAAGTAAAGAGGATCGGGAAGAAGAGGGGAGAAGCCAGGGAGAGCTAACTAGAGCGAGCAATCACGAACTGAAGAGTAAAAGGAAAAAGAGATGGGTCTATGGATTATTGTTGGAGCAGAGTAGAGCAATGGGAGAGAAGCAGAAGATGAAGACGGATAGGTAGTCAGTTACTTAAGTTAAGTTACTAGTTACTTGCGTATTATAGTAACTTAGTTATTTAAGAACGCAGCCAAAAGACAAGAACAAGAGACAAGACAGAGTTGAGTTGGCGATCGAAGCGGGAAAAGAAAAGCGAGTTCGAACCAACGAGAGGGAAAAAAAATGGTTGCTGGGTGTCGTCACAGGTACCGGGCGGCGCTTTTGGTGCGGGGGAGGTACACGGAAATACCTCTCTTATTTATTAGTTAACTTATCCCACTTGGTTTGGATACGCCGCTGTACTGCGTAGTAAATATATCGACTAGCTTGGATGATCTCTATTTCTTCTTGTTTTTATTTCAATCCTGGCTAAGGGTGCTTTCAGGATGATGATCTTTCTGGTGGTTGTTTAACTATAACTGATCAACTAAATAACTAGTTACGTGAATAACTTACCAAGGGGGGGGGAACTAAATAGTTAACTTACTTGCTTGTTCCTTCACATGTTATATAAATAAATAAGCGCATCAATAAATAAGTTATATACTGACTTTTTTCCTCCGCCACCATTGAAAATCTTCTCGACTGTTAAATAGTTACCTCACCATATACCAAATGGATCACCACTGGATATCATAGCTATGGATTTATTCAAGGAATACAGATGAAGCTCTATGTATACTCAGCGCCCGCGATCTCCATTGACTGTTCAGGTTTGTCTCCTCTTCATCAATTCCTGAGGGGCCCTACCTCCATACATATAGGACATCGGCCAGACAAAATTCAGACAGTCAACTAACATTAATCTGACGGTATACGGATAGATGATGCATTTCAATAGACAACGTACCCCCGAAGAGAAATTTTAATTCTTGAAAATCAAACCAATGGATAATAATACTCCTACCCCTCCCCCACACCAACAGATGCGGCAGAACCAATCGTCCCAGCGGGGTTCGCGAGAGAAAGAACAAACGCCGCAGCCCTCGTCGTCCTCTCCTGGCTCCGAGCCCGCTTCACAAATATCTTCAATGACAAGTAGAATCCAAGATTCTGCTTCGGGATTGCTACAAAACACCTTTTCAGCGCCCTCCTCCCGCTCCGCCGCACACGACATAGCCTCCACCCTTGCTACAGGACTAGACTCGTCCGGTAAAGGGAGCTCATCCTCGCATGTACCGCTACAATCCGGGTCTTCAACGCCGGGTACTATACCTCAGTCACACGGGTTAAGCCTAGGCCAACCGTCAAGTCGAGCTAGTGAGGCCCGGAGGTTTCCCTCAGAGTCATTCCGCTCCGCACCACCCTCCGCGGCATCGAACCTATATGATGAAGATGATTATAGAACTTGGGAACGGTTCCAAGATCCTCCACAGAATAACATTATCAATGACAGCAATGGCGGTGACGCTCTCCTTCTACATCCCTACGATGTATCCAGCGGAAAGGGGAAGGGAAAGTTTAGAACAGAGGAGCCGGTAGATCTCCTCGATCCCTCCGCTATACCACCACCTCCTCATCCGCGTCTCTCGAAAAACACCTACCCAACGACACCTTCGACTTTGCCTGGCACAACTCCACCACCACCACCACCCGTAATCACAATCATAGTCAAAACCAACGCAACAACCCTACCCGCGATCTATCCCACCACACCTCCTACACACCTCACTCCACAGACGGCCAAGCAGTCGTCGCCCTCCTCTCCTCCCCAACCTTCCAACCAGCAACCTTCACACCTCCCGAATCCCCAGAAAGCGAACTCTTCGAGCTAGACGCTTCCATGCTACAACCACCGTCAACCTTCTCTTCCTCCTCCTCCTCCTCCTCACGTAACCCATCACCAACGACGACAGGGACAACTACAACTACAACAACCCAAACGCCATCCTTTCCCCCGAACCAGCTCAGTCTAATTCCAGATATCAACTCCATACTCACCGCCATCCAACAACAACAACAACAACAATCACACCCACATGACCAACATGGTCAGGACTGGGAGTGGGACTGGCGAGAAATGCCCGGCGTGGCGGAGTGGTTGGAGGTTGACGGGACGTATCAGGATACGGTGTGGGGATTCCTGAAGCCCTATGTGGAGGCTGCGAGGAAGGAGATTATCGGGCGGAAGGAGGATGGCGGCGGCGGTGGGGCGGTGGAGGATGGGCCAGCGGTGAAGAGGCTGGGGATGGTTATGGGATATTTGAGGGCGAGGCTTTAGGGGGGTATGCTGCGGTGTGAGAGGTGGGGTTCAAGGGAGGGAGGTTTTGCGCTTTTGTAGTTATGTATACGCTATTTTGGGGTTTCTTGTTGGATATATATTTATCCTGAACATGTATATATATAATTGTGATTATAATTATTGTATATATTAAGATAGACTTGAGCTGTGTATGATGCACATACAGAGAACCATATCGAAAAAGATTGGTCGGCCCCTTGTCCCATGGAGAGCTAACGAACAGCAGCTCCGCTTCCTCCTCTTGCGTAGTTATGGAGATAGTTATGGTTTCTAAAAACGAGACGGCTATTTTTTTAAACTGAATTCCCCAAGCTATGAGCACCGTTCTCATATACGTTCTCTCAGGTCTATTTGAGGGAGGGCGTCGCATTGATGTATTTATCTGTCGAGGCAGTAACTTATTCTAAAGAAAGGCTAAAAAGTACATGTACATAGACAGGGAATTTTCTAATCTGACGCTTGCCAAGACCGCGCCTCGGGGATTTAACTATTTAAAAAAGCTGAGGCTCGGAAAAGATAGGAAAAGATAAAATAAAATTAATTAATTCGCAAATCGCGACAGTCAGGCCAAGAATCCAATGGATGGGGCAGATACGAGACAAATAGAGATATATTAAACCTCAACGTTTTCCTCAGTTCTTAAAATCTTCATCTATTCATCTGGTTGAGATGATGCTTCTCACTAGCAGCCATAAGTTGCAGTGAGTGCAGGGAGGGGAGTGTCGAAAAACCTTTGGAATTTATTTATTTATTTATTTTTTTTTTTTTTTTGGTGATTGTTTGCGACATCAATCAATCAATCAATCATCATTCAAGAATTGGATGTTTATTGCAGGCGAAGCCCGGCGAAAAGTTGTTCCACTCCAAGACCACTACATATCTCCCCCTCTCCCTACGTTGCCGACCCGGCAACATAAGAATGCGATCCAATTCATCAAAGATTGCAACCCAGAACCAATAGAAAATAGGAAAAATACAGACGGGGAATCAATGAGCGGATCAAGAATCAAAGAAAAGGAAAGACAACCAATAGGAGAACAAAGAAAAAGGAAAAAGAATGGCAGAAAAGGAAAGAGAACACGACAGATTCACGGAGCAGCGGGAACATGAAAAACCAAAAATAGAGACAGACAGATGGCAGTAGGCGGTAATTGCGGAAGGTGCTGCTGACATGGGCACTCATGATTGGTTGAATCATGTGATGGCCGCCCTGGGCCGGGAAATCCTCATTGGCTGTCTACCACGCGGTAATATCTGTTCCATCCATTTCGCAACTCTACATCGCATTCAACATCCCACATTCAATGCCATCCCACACCACATTCAACATCCAACATCACAGTCAACGTCATCCCACATCATCAACCACGAAGATCCTCCAATTGTTGATCACCCTCATCTCCAGCTGAAAGGGACAGCAGTGGGACGCGGGGAGGAATATCTGGTGGGACACTCGGAATGCGGGTAGGAATGGTGCAGACAGGGACAGCAGAGACAGGGGGATCCTGTGCAGCATGCCGGCTGAGGGCTCGTTCGATAGAGGCAATATATATGGTTCATATCGATTGAGAGGAATCCTTGGGCCGCGATTGACAACATTACCCACATAGTATTTCCCACGGATATCCCTATAAATCTTCCCCTGGTCAAGGAGCCGGTTGATCTTTGAACAGCGTGGAACATTATGGCTGGAGTCTCCACAACCCCATCAATTCTATCGATCAAAACCAGGATCATGCTGAAAACCATGGAATGAAACATTCGGCATATCAATAGGATGAGAATGATCAACGGGTCCACGGGTGGGAGGAATCTTCAGGGCAGCCATAGATTGTGTCTTCTGTCTCTGAATTCCGGCAACTGCAAGAGATAAAGAATCCATCTGGCCAACTAGCTTCTCTAGAACACTATTATCCACGCGCTGCTCATTATCAACATTGCAAGCAGGAACAGTATTCGCATTCAACACCGCGGGAATCACAGGGACGGCAGGAATCAGTGATGGGACAGCAGGAATCGCAGGGATTGCAGGGATGGCAGGAATCACAGGAATGGCATTTGCATCCATCACAGACGGATTCGACACAGGACAGGAAGGCACATTCGACATTGATCTAGATGCAGAACCGGCAGGGGCATTCGACATTGACAGATCAGATGCATCGAAGAACGGGCCACCGGGGGTCCCAGGCATTGGCATTGGCATAATGGTTCAGCAAGGCATTCCGGTAGTAGGCGTTGTGAGATCTGTCAAGGTATATGAGGTAGAATCCGCAGCAGCCATCTTCTCATTGCTAACCTCTTTCTTTGGAACGGGTGTATCAACAGTGGAATCTGAATGGGGATGCTTGGGAGACACGCGCTGGTTCAAAAGGGAATACACAAGGGGATTCTTCTCACACAAAAGAAAAAGATCAACATTCTCAACATCAACATGGAGATCCTTCCGCGGGAGGTTCAAATCATCAAGGAAAAGAAGGAACCTCAACAGCTGGCTCAGGGCCTTCTTCCCATCATCATCCTGCTGCGGGTGGACAGGGGGATCAACATCAGTAGAACTTCTCATCAATCCACAGTGGCATTCGACATAACCAATCAATTGTAGGCTACTGGGGCAAAAGAGCTCAATCACCACCAGCGCACTGCTGGTAGAAGGGCCGATCAACCCGGGACCCCCAACATCAATGGCCTTCCTCTATGGGTGGTCACATGGGGTGGTGTGCATTTTTTCAACCAATCATATCACAGAATGGGGCCTGCAAGATCTCACCTTCTATTCTAATCAGAAATGCTGTGATAAAATCAATCTGACAGATATTTCAACTTTTCACTGCTGTCACTGCAAGTATAGCATGAATGACAGAGACACAGTAAAAAAAAAACAAAAGAATTGGAAAACTAGTAAGATCAGTGAGCTTAGAGATACTTGCTGATATTCTATGAAAAGTAAGCACCTAACATATTGCTTCGCTTCGCTCCGCAAATCACCCACCGCGTTTGGCAGACTTGGCAGATACTTTCTCGAGCACGCAGGTGTGGATGAAGAGTTTCTCTATATAACATGAAGCAACGAAGCCCAGGCCCTTCCTCATATTATTGCTTCTATTCGGCGCATGTCTTATTTTATCCCAAGCTACTTCTTACTCTTCGGGAGGACATATAATCCTTCCTCCACTGCCAGAATCTGCAACGCTAGCAGTCGGGAAAACAGGCGGCATAGAGCCAGATTCCCGCCCATATACCAGAAGTTAGAATGGCCGCTGTAACGCCATATCTATAGCCATCATATTAGCTGCGTGAAATTGAGCATAATTAATATGCAATATGCGAATGCGGACAGCAAAGAAAGACAAAGGGGTTCAGGGCAAAGAATTCAATAGAGGGAGGCGGCCAGGGGTAAAGACGGAATTGAACATACCGCATTAAGCTCCCCCTCGTCATCCAAATCCCATGCGGGATACAGCCTATCAGCAACTTTATCCCCCATAATCTTCCTCGCAGTGCTTTTCATATTATCATACCCGGTGGCCAACAACACGATATCAGCAGCAAGCTTCGTCCCCTTTCCGTCAGCGAGCACAAGGCCATCAGGCTCAAACCGTTCAATCCCTCCCCCACTCTGCCTAACCTTTATCTTACCATCGACAATCAATTGACTACAGCCGACATCGATGTAATACCCACCTCCACGAGTGAGATATTTCCGAAAAATTCCCGCTCCATCACGGCAAGCATCGAGCTTAAAACCTGCCCTCCTTAGACCTTCTTGCATTGCCTTTTCCGGACCCTCGCTAAGCATCTTCATTGCAAACACGTGGCAGGCGAGTTGAACGGGTATAGGCATGCTTTGCACATAGGTGTCCGCCTCGTCGGTGGCTGGGCCGGTTTCATCATACATACCGGTCATAAGCGCAGCTACTCCGTGTTTCTGCGTGATCACGAAGGTCCCGCGGCGCTGGAGCATGGTTACGTCCGCGCCGTTCTCGTAGAAGTCTTGCGCAATGTCATGGCCGCTGTTCCCAGTACCGACGACGACGACCTTCTTACCCTTCTTACCCTCATGATCAGAGGCGTGCTTGTGTTGCGAGCTATGATATATTTCGCCCTGGAACTGCTCTCTTCCGGGGACATTGGGCACTAGCGGCTCCCCTGAGTGACCGGTGGCTAGGACGACATGATGTGGATGTACGGTGCGTGAAGTACTATCATTCGAACGCACAGTTACGGACCACGTCTTTGAGCTTTCGTCGTATTCGCTGCTTTCAATGTCTGTGTTTGTCCATACATTGAGTTCCATGGCGCTAGCGTATGCTTCGAACCAGTCTGCTAGCTTGTCCTTGGGGGTATACAGGGGCCAAGAGGATGGGAATGGAAGATATGGCATTTGACAATAATGGACCGGATCATGGGTGACCAGGGTCTATAAGTGCATGTTTAGCACGATAAGGTAATATCATGCCCTTTGGGGCTTGATATCCACATACCTTGTATCGCTTGCGCCAGTTATCGCCAATCCTGGCGTTACGCTCAACGATCAGGGTCGGGATGCCTAGTTGGCCCAGCCTGGCACCGATCATGAGCCCTGCCTGCCCTGCCCGAGTATTTTGTTAAAATCCATGTCGTACATCGTGCACATAAGTTAGGATATGGATAATGAGACATACCTGCTCCAATGACTAGTACAGTGGGCTCACTATCTTTGAAGCTCCTCTCCCTCGCCCTCTTTTCTAGCCATGTCTCCCCATGTGGATTATCAGCTATTGCATTAGAACCTTCATCACGGCGATTGCGGCCACACATTTCTTCATGCCCCTGTAACCCCTGCAGTGTGAAACTGAGCATGTACGCTTTCCAAGCATCATCGCTATCCTGGACAAGCCTAAGCACTCCAGCACCCTTCACCGTCTCCGTTTCAAAATCAAAAATAGTCTCAATCCATTGTAATCCCGGCGCAGCTGTTTTAAACGCCGGTGCGAACCGCCCAGAGTCCCTAACTTGAAGCTTTTCGAACTTTGCTCTCGCTAGGTTCTCTTGGAAATAGGCGGCTACGCTGTCAGCACCGTGGAGGGTGCGGAGGTCCCACGAGAGAACGACCATATCGCGCAGCCATGCATCTTTGTGGAGGAGCCGTTGTAGATCGGACACATTCCCCTGCGCCAGGGACGCGCGGAATTGGTCCACCCATTCTGTTACAACTGTGCGGGGTTCGGCCGGGGCTTGTTTAGACGGGACATTGAGGAGGGAGACTGTATGAGGTTCTAGCGTCTCCATGATTAGATTGATAAAAGCAAAACACTGTGTTGAGTGAGGAATAGAAAGCACAAAGTGGTCAACTTGAGAGAGTCAAACGTGTTGGTAATGGTGGGGAAGTGAGGATTGAGGGGTACGGAGGTTTAAAATATTGACGAGACAGTATCCAGAGACACTTACTTGTGTTACGGTCCAAAAATCATTTATGCAGCTTAATATGCAATGGCAAATGTGGTCACTCAGCCGACGAAATTAACACGAATTTTATAGCCTTATACCAGGTCAACCGGTATTTACGTGGACAAGGAGATATAACTGCGGCATATCAATTGATAACATAGAATTCATTATATAGGCCTATCTACATGCCTAGGTAGACACTTATAGGTCTTGAAAATAATTTTTATCCATATAACTGCTGTAAATGAGACCAGTGAGTCACTCATCAGAACCCTTGATACGGGTTTCAATGGCTTAAAGTGAGCCAGGCCAGAAAGAAATCCAAGCTGCATAACGAAGGGTGAGAACACCCTTTTGATTATGTAGTCTCCATAGAAGGTATCTATAAATTCCAAGTGGAGGTTCTATGCATCCTCCCACCATCGCCATTAAAGCTGTCCGTGCATGTTATGTTTGGCAAAGATAAATATTGACACCCAAATGGAGTCTCAATTACTCATTTCCGAGGAGACCAAGCGGATAAGTCCCAGAAATGCCGTCCGAATTTGGGTTAATAATGGGAACAGAGTTATACTTCTTAGACCGCACAGGCTTTGAAACCAACCGTGGCATGCGTCTAACTTGCTCTAAATTTCCAATGCTGCTCGCGATACTGAGCAACTTCTGTTCCGTCCAAGGTAACCCCAGTATCTCCATCCCAATGGGTACACCGTCCGGCGCATCCTTACTTGCTGGTGAGAATCCTGCAGGAATGGTAACAACTGGAAACCCTGTGACAGCTCCTAAAATGCCATTGCGACCAGATTGTGAAGGGGAGCCCGTTTTCACAACCAGATTTTGCTGTTCGGGATAAATGATGGCGTCCAGAGAGTGAGACTTGAAGGTAGTTTGCAGGGCAAGTTTGAGGTGTTGGATTCCATATTGTCTCGCTGCGTAAGTTGCGTTGCTTGTTGATGAAACGAGGGCGGTCGTCACGTAGGAGTGTTGTTCAGGAATCACAAGATACTCCCCGCTGCTGTACAGCTCGGCTAGACTCGACGGGCGAGACCCTCCAAGTGTTTCGCTCTGTAGGTACGCGTCCATCAGTTCGCGGAACTCGAACCTCTGCACATCCAGGTCCTTGGAAATCTCGATTGAATTGTAGATGCGTTCGTGGATGGTAATAACAGTAGCACCCGCTGCTCGGAGCTTTGATATCATGTCGTTCATCACTTTATTTACAGGGCTTGTCTCGGAGTCTCGAGTGCGGTTGAAGAAGCCCTCAATTAAGCCTAGGCGAATGCCCTTCAACCTACCTGGGGCAACTAGCGCTTTAGTATAGTCGACACCCAATACGGATTCTGGGACAAGAGCCGTCGCGTTGTCCTGGGGATCATATCCAATATTTGCCATAACCGTGAGAGCAGTAGCAGCATCCTTCAGGCTTCGCGCAATTGGCCCGAGAACGTCTTGCGTATATGAGACAGGAATAACTCCAGTCCGAGAGATCAGGCCACGGGTAGGACGGATACTGAACAGGCTATTGGCGCTTGCGGGACTCCTCAATGAGTTAACTGTATCAGTTCCCGTCCCTAGTACCGCAAATGAAGCTGCAATGGCTGCACCAGTTCCGCCAGAGCTGCCGCCAGGTGTGCGGGTCAAGTCATAGGGATTCAAAGTTTGACCACCAAGAGAAGAGACCGAGAGACCCTCGAGGGCAAGCTCGTGTAGATTCACTTTTCCTAGAATAATCGCCCCTGCATCACGGAGTGCCTTGACGGATGGAGCATCAGCTGTTGGCTGGGAGTCTTTCAGGGCCCTGGAACTTCCAGTGGTTTTCATGTCGACAGTGTTGTAATTATCCTTTAAAAGGATCGGGATGCAAAAGAGGGATCCGTTGGCGTTATTCTCCCCAAAAGCTTTGTCCATATCATCCGCATACTCTAACGCCCGCGGGTTTAGGCTCACAACTGCGTTGATTTTCGGGTTGTATTCCTCGATCCGGGCCAGGAAGGAGAATACGACTTCCCGACATGATGTCCTCCCTGAGAATAGCTCACCGTGGACTGTTTCGATCGTCGCCTCTCGGCTATCGAAATTCAATGCAGGCGACAGATGCCACGAGGTAAACCCCAATGCAGTCCAAGAAGTAAATGCCAGATATTTAAGTGGCCACATGTTGGGCGCGGCCAGTCACAACCCGATAGCAACATGGACGGTTAAGCGGATATGTAGCGAAATCGGCCGAACGAACGGGTTGGCGATACGAAAACGATCCATAATTCAGGGTTATTATGCAGATTTATTAAAATATCTATCGCTCAGTGAATCCCGATATATATCTTTTTTAGATCAACCCTTGCTGATAATCTTGGAAGTTGTATTTCCTTCAGCGTCGTTTGTTCATAGTTACATACAGCGTACTTGTCTAAGTAACTAAGCAAGCTCGCTTAACTTATCTCGGCTAAGCCGAAATCTAACTATACGCAGTACAAAGGCGCTCTAAATAATGCTGGGTGAAACAACCACATTTTCTACTGATACACCGAATACTTCCTTGAAGGTCAAGAGATTCCCATCCGTTACCGCCTCATCATTGCTCTATAATTTCCAAGACATATATAGTATACACTCATTGAAAACCAGTGGGCAAGCATACTGAAAGGCCAAAACTTATCAAGACTTATCACACACATCCGCTTCATTCCCCGCCTCTTGAACCAACTGCTTAGCCTGGAGTAGCGAGGTGCTTGATGCTGCATACCAGAGCAATCGATTGAAATAGAAGATTGCTTCCGTTTGTCGATTATTAGCTCCGCCCATGACATGACAGTAATTGTACTTGAGTACCCTCTGTTAACACTTGGAGAGAGTTTAGACATATTCCAGTGATCCCTTTTTGAAGTACTTTGCTTTGGAATTTTTACCAACTCCAAATCGATAGAAGAGATAGAAACCCGAATTTGCAGACAGTTCTGGCAGAGAACATGCACTGCGACCATTAATCCACATGGACGGCCAGCCATATTCAAAATGTCATTCTTCGACCCTCTGGGGGAAAAAGTGACAATGTTCCCCCTGCCTTAAGGAATATGAAATGAGGATTATAATGGCCTGCCCGATCAAAGCTCAATCCAAGAAATTTCGGAAGAGTTGCAGTGGCTTCAATATATCTTTGTTTTGAACGAGACATGGTTGGTAAGGGAAGAGGAAAAAATATGAATCCAAGGCGATCTTTCAGGATGTAGAGTGCGTCATTAAGCATTCTAGGGCTCGTATACTCGGAAGTCATGTCTGAGGACTTATTTCTTTCCTAGAATGTTGTGTCACTTGAAACAGAGCGTTTTGGCTTGCGGGGTGTCGGGGTGGCAATTTTCGCAACATGGAGATCCGGGTGGATGTAATTGGGATGACCCATGTTTGCAACCATGATAATTCCCCTAATAACTGTGATATTACACAGGCGCACACTCATATGTATATTCTTAGGTTGGAAAGCGTTGAGCAGGAACCTAGCCTAGTGCAAAACAATTGATAAGTCAGTATCACGTGATAGGTTATTAACAATACCTAGGTAGGAATAGCCCAATCACGGTTCTTGGCGTCGACCAGGGTTCGGCAAACAAAATCGGCGCAGATGTCACGTGGACGGCTACTCCGGTTCCCCCAATCAGCAAGCCCTAGCCGCAACCCAAAGGGATCTAGCGCCGTGGTTGGAGCGCGGCAGAAAAATCGAGCCTCTCCCCTTGTCCCAGGGCGGTCAGTAGCAACATCATCACCTCCAGATTGATTCCGCCAGCTTCAACTTTTCTCAACCACGCAGACTACGTGTGTCTAGCTTAATCACCCTGTTGTGGTTGGTCGCATACATGTTGGGAAATATCTTGTCATTTTAACTTGTGACTATGTTCATATTATCCTCTGCTTTTTGACCCTCCCTGTTCTCCTGTCATCTCCCCAGCTCCCCCATTCTTCTCCTTCGCAACCACCAACAAAAAGAGGCTAAAATCGCCTACAGCTTCTTCCTAGTGTTGAAATTAGTCACCCCCGGAGCCATATTTTGACTACATATAAACACGATGAATCCCTCAAATAAGGATTCGTGGCACTCGGGAAGTGGTGGATCGCAACCTCATCCTGGAGTTGACCAGATGAACCAGCCCCCAGCACGACCCCTGGGATCCTATGGGTAAGTAATTTTCTTCTCCCTTGCGCACAAAAATACCCCTTGTGTCATCATCATAACCGGTGTTAAGGCCCTTTTTATTGAGCTTCTGACGCTAACATATGCTGTTTTGATACCATAGTGAGCTCCTTTTTCCACTTTGCCCGCTCTTTGCCGTCCCTGGCACAACTGCGACCAACAGCGCCAAGAACTGAGGAAGAGGCACAATCGCATTCCATAGACGCGCAAAACTCGCGGCAACTAACCTGTTGTTCGTTATATAGGCCCATACCATCCTGTCAACCAGTCATCCGGGCATACACTCCCCACCCTATCAGATTTAACGCAAGGCGCTGGCGCCCCTCCAGCATCACACCAACCCCCTCCGAGATATGGCCAGCATCAACAACCGTCTCATCCCCCAAGCCACCCTCTTCCCGGGATTGGCCAGTCGATGCAACATTCACCCCCACAAGCATCTCTAAACCGCGAACGTGAAAGAGACTCGAGAGAGCGAGACCGAGATCGAGACCGGGACCGAGACCGTGAGCTAGAAAGACAACGAGAGCTAGCTCGCGAAGACGAAATGATCCACAGAGAGCGCGAATACCGAGAACTAGAACGGGAACGGGAACTCATGGATCGGTATAATCGCGACCAACCGCATCATCCTGTACAAAGCCACGCCGGCCCAATTCCTATTCACCAACCCGTCGCGTCCAAAGGTCACAACCCCCTCGGTGGGCCTAATGGCCTGCTCTCAAACCTGGGCGCAAGCGCTGCACCTAACCCTCAACAAGGTCCTATTCCTAGTTCGAATGCACCTGGAGGTTTATTTGGCAACCAGATGCAACAGCACGCAGATGGTCCTCCCCGAGCATATCTCCACCAAGGCCAGCCACCTCAGCAATCAATGCTTGGGTTCAATGGCAATGCACCACCTCAGATCCCGGGAAGTGTAGCTGCTTTGGCACAAGGGCAACAACCAATATTAAACGTAAGTTGACATCTCTTGCAGAGGGTTGCGTTTGTGGTCTCCTTTTTCTTCCTTTTGTTTAGCGTTTGCACTTTGGGAAACGTCTGGGGCGATAGGATACCTTCCGTATAAAGAATGGCTTTGTGGGATGCAGTATCATTCTTTGAGTCAAAGCGCTTTGGCACTGTTGGACCTGAAGTGCCTAGAAAGATAATGCCTTTCACGATTTTCGGGCCACAGCTCAAAGAATATACCTATTCACAATGGTGTCATTTTCAGGAGCCTTCAGCACTCCAGAGCTACACATATATGCTCTGAGAATGTACGCTCATCTAGCGTTGAACTTACTTCTTGTCTAGATCTGCCACGTGCGAATTCATCACCCTTTTCCTTCTTTTCCCGTTCCACTTCACGCAAACTATTGGGATCTGTACTAATCCAATGGCGACCGCCCAACAGGATGCATTAAGCTATCTTGACCAGGTGAAGGTTCGATTCGTCGAACAGCCTGATGTCTATAACCGCTTCCTGGATATAATGAAAGACTTTAAAAGTCAAGCGTAAGTGTGCCTTGAGAAGCGCGGCCAGAAGTGAGAGAGTACTGACTCACCTTTATAGAATTGACACCCCTGGCGTTATCCAACGGGTTTCTACTCTGTTCAACGGCCATCCGACACTTATCCAGGGGTTTAATACGTTTCTGCCACCCGGTTACCGAATTGAATGCGGCACTGAGGATAACCCAGATGCGATCCGGGTGACAACTCCATCAGGAACAAATACTATTTCAATGCAGTCGGCAACGAGGCCGCCTTTGGAAGCAGCGAGTGACTCGGTGCCGCAAGGAGGGCCTGGACCTGCTGCGGGATCCGACTACTATGACCAACCTCGCTCCGGATGGCAACAACCACCCACCCAAGGCCAACAACAACCACAACAAATGTCGAGAATGAACATGGGTCCCGGCGGGCCTTACTCTCCAAAAGGCCATTTAATGCCATCCGCGATTTACGGCGGGAAACAAGGCGCGCAAAACCAGCCCCAGGAGTCAGCTTATGATTACCCGGGCCAGCAAGACCAACAAGCGCAAAATAACGCTGCGGCAATTGCACATCAGCAGGAACAACGAGGCGTTTCACAGTTGCAGAGCGCCGTGTCTGCTGCCACAGCAGGGTCTGGACGATCGTCAGTGATGAACATGAGCGGTATGCAGCCCCAAGGGCCAGCCCAGCCCATGAATAACCTGGGGAGTTTGGGGCCTGGTGTGCTTCATAGTGTGCAGGGTGATATGAGTAAACGCGGTCCTGTTGAGTTCAACCATGCTATCAGCTACGTTAATAAGATCAAGGTATGTGCTCCTTTTGGTAAGGGTAGTAGGAAGCCTACATGGGTAATAACAATTGCTCACCCACTGTGTTTTCCGAATAGAACCGCTTTGCCGATTCCCCCGATACGTATAAACAGTTCCTCGAAATCCTCCAGACATACCAGCGAGAGTCGAAACCAATTCAAGATGTGTACGCCCAGGTTACTCTCCTCTTCAACTCCGCCCCAGACCTCCTCGAAGATTTTAAACAATTCCTTCCCGAATCAGCGGCCCAGGCAAAGGCTCAAGCAGCAGCAGCTCGCCAGGCAGCCGAAGAGGCTACACCCATCAGTAACATACGGGGAGAGCCTGGATATGCAAGTTCGTCCACCTTGCTCCAGGGGCAAAACCGCGATGTGAAGATGCCCCCTCTGGGTCAGTTTAACGTGAAGGAGCCTACAAAAGATATCAAGAAACGACGTGGCCAACCTCCCGCCCAGCCTCCAGGAAGTACTGGTTTGGGAGCAGCCCCAAGTGCAGTTGCCGATTCTGCTAGCATCACCGGTAGCCAGTCGAATAGGGCTCCAGGTGTCCAGCCCGGCGCTGTTGGCAAAAGAGCCAAACTGAGCCACAAACCGACGACCCAAGCTGAAGCCCCCCCTGCTGTATCTCCAACGCTCGTACCCGCTCTTCCAGAACCGATATCTCCCTCCTTTTCACTGACTCCGTCTCATGAAGAATATGCGTTCTTCGATCGCGTCAAGAAGTACATTGGAAACAAGCAAACTTTTGGGGAATTCTTGAAGCTTTGTAACCTCTATTCGGCGGACCTAATTGATAGGAATATCCTTATCAACCGAGCGGCTAGTTTCATCGGAGGCAACCAGGAGATTATGTCATGGTTCAAGAGGTTTATGCATGTTGAGCCCAAGGATGAGATCATTGAGCCGAAAGCCAAACCTGAGTCCGGCGTTGTCAATCTGTCGCATTGTCGCGCCCTTGGTCCTAGTTATCGCTTGCTACCGAAACGTGAGCGCCAGAAGCCTTGCAGCGGCCGTGATGATATGTGCCAAAGCGTTCTCAATGATGAATGGGCCTCCCATCCCACGTGGGCCTCGGAGGATTCGGGCTTTGTTGCTCATCGGAAAAATCAGTACGAAGACTCTCTGCATCGTATTGAAGAGGACAGGCATGACTACGATCATCACATCGAAGCGTGTATTCGTACCATTCAGCTTATGGAGCCCCTTGTCCAACAAATGTCGACAATGACTGAAGCGGAGAGAGCGAATTTCAAACTCCCTCCAGGGCTGGGAGGGCAGAGTGAAACAATTTACAGGAGGATCATTAAGAAGATTTATGATAGGGAGCGTGGCCAGAGAGTTATCGACGAAATGTTTGCACGGCCATGCACTGTGCTTCCCATTGTTCTTGCACGACTTAAGCAGAAGTGTGAAGAATGGAAAGCTAGCCAAGTAAGTAACCCCATAGTTTCGTATAATGGATGCATACTTCAAGTGTACTAATAATGTTTTGCAGCGTGAATGGGATAAAGTATGGCGTGAGCAAATGCAAAAAGGTTTTTGGAGGAGTCTTGATCACCAAGCTATTATCATGAAAGGGTCAGATAAAAAGTTATTCGTCGCGAAACACATCCAACACGAAATCCAGGCCAAGCTCGAAGAACTTCGAAATATTAGAAAGAGCGGATATCAAGTTCCCAACTATCAATTTGATTTCGCGTTCGATGATGCCGAGGTTCTTGTAGACGCAACTCACCTTTTGCTGTGCCATATCGACCACAACTCTACCGGTTTCGGGGCAGACCCAAACAAAGTCATGAACTTCTTGAAGGACTTCATTCCCGTATTTTTTGGCATGGATCGTGAGGGCTTCAAAACGTACCTAAGCGAAGTTTATGATACCACACCGGTCAGCGAGGAAGCTGAAGATGAAACACCCCCGCCTGAAGATGTTTCTACCATCCGATCACGGAAGATTGCGAATGGCAAAAAGTTAGACCTTCTGCGTGATGTTCTTGAGCGCCGCAATGAAAAGGTTCCACGTGTTGATCGAGACATTAGTGTACGTTCTGGTAGCCGAGCATCCACGCCAGGTATAGGGACTCTTGTTCCGTCCACCCCAATTCCGGACCCAACTGAGCCATTCGATGTTGCTGAATTGAAGTGGATGGAGCATCCAAGCCAGGGTAACTTCAACCAGCAGCGCGAAGTTCCCTTGAATGAATCATACAAGAAGAAGGTTCATCATCTCTACTGCAACTTAAACATCTACTGCTTTATCCGCACCTTCGAAATTTTCTATACCCGCCTTCTCCGCATTAAGTTGTATGAGAAAGATGCCCACGAAGCTGTACGCAGGGCGATGGCTTCAAAGGCTGCCTACGATCTTGGAATGATCGACAAGTCTCCTTCTGATCTCCTCTATGATACGGACCCAAAATCTAATCTGTACCATCAGATCGTCCGCATGTGCGAGGAAGTAATTAAGGGAAACATCGAAATGTCCCATATGGAGGAGACACTACGTCGGTTTTACCTGAAGACTGGCTGGCAGCTTTACAACTTGGACAAGATCCTGAGTGGAATCTCTAGATATGCCGGTGGGATTTTCAACTCTGATCCCAAGGATAAGAGCTCAGATATCATCAATATCTTCTTCAAAGAGCGTGGCAAGGACATGACAACTCATAACCAGGAGATCCAATACCGCAAGCAGATTGAAAAATTAATTAAGGAAGGGGATATTTACCGAGTTACTTTCGTAAGTATCGGCATTTTGAAAATAAATTATTTTTCACAGCGAATTCAAGCTAACTCTCTCTCCGCTCAATTTAGGTTCCGGCTACCAAGCACGTTACGGCTCAGCTGTTAACCGCTGAAGACGGCACCCTTGACAATGAAGAGCTCAATGCAGAAGCCAGATGGTCCTACTATGTCTCTGCGTTCACAATGCGTGACCCGACTGAAGGAGTACCATTCTCACAAATGCGCATGCCTTTCTTGAAGCGGAACCTTCCTGGCAAAATGGATTCGGATGAAGAATATAACCTGTATTACAAGCCTCTCGTTAGCCACGACGGGTTGGTCATACGTATATGCGCCAACAGCTACCATATTCTCTACGAGCCTGGCACCGAGGATTGGTGGTATCGCCGGGCTAATCCAGAAGAAGATCTTGCAGAGGCTGCGAAGGAGCGCGCTGCAGCCAGGGAAAGGCGCAAAGAGCGGTTCCGGGAAAAGTTCGTCAGCAATCCCAGCTGGGTTCACGGGCTCACGAAGGAAGAAGTCGATCAGGCAAATCAACGATTCCGATCGTGGGTTGGTGAGATAGAGGCGGAAGTAGAACCTGCAACGACAGGTGACGATGGTCGTGGTCATATTAAACAGGATGGGGATATCGTGATGAAGGAAGATAATGGCCAAAAAGGAGACGAAGAAATGACCGATGCGGCTCCAGAAGTGGCAGTCGAGGCGTCGTCGTGACCAAGGGGGAATCGTTAGAGTGGGAGCCTTTTTTTCTTTTCTTTTTTTTTTCCAAATTCATTGTGGGAAGGTTGTTGGTTTCCTTTTTTCCCCGTTCTTGTCTGCTATTTCTTTCTATTTTCTTTTTCTATTTCTTTCTTGTTTGTTAATATTTGCTTCAACTCTATTTTCTTTTCGTAATCAACATCTTATCTCCTACGCCGCTCAGCCG
Organism: Blastomyces gilchristii SLH14081; assembly: GCF_000003855.2. Taxonomy (NCBI): domain Eukaryota; kingdom Fungi; phylum Ascomycota; class Eurotiomycetes; order Onygenales; family Ajellomycetaceae; genus Blastomyces; species Blastomyces gilchristii. The sequence goes on along the minus strand of NW_003101676.1, from coordinate 930,840 downwards.
AATTGGAAGCTTCCACATACGACGCATTGGGTGCGTGATGGATGATATCGCAGGGGCACTCTTGATGGATAGGGGTTAATTATTGTTATTGATATTATTTGGGCCATCGGCGAAAAAGATCATTTCGGTGGAGGAAACTTGAATACTGGACTGGATGCGAAGGGTATTTCGTTTCATTTTATTTCATTTTATAATTTTTTTTCCGTCTTGTGTAACAAATTCTAATGCTCCCCTCTCCGTTTATTATGTTTCTCTGTCAGTATTACTTTTTTTTTGTTACTGTAGGATTTTATGTAGTACTTCTTTTTCTTTTTTCTTTTTTTTTTTTATTTTATTTTTATTTTTATTTTTATTTTTAATTTTTAATTTTTAATTTTTTTTTTTAATTTTTTTAATTTTTATTTTTAATTTTTTAATTTTTTCTATTGTTAGTTATGTCACCTAGTTATGTTGCAGGCTAAGCTTTGAAAATGCTACGTCGCCATTTGTTTGTGTGACTCCACCCGATCTCTGTTACTTTTTATCCTGACCCCACCACAAAAGGCTTTGTTTACTCCTGCAGAACCTCTTCATACCTAGGTAATAATAAGCCCGTTGCTATAATTATTATCATTATTATTTGTTGTTTGGTTGTTTGGTTGGTTGTTTTTATTTTATTTTTTTATGTAATTTTTTTTATGTATTTATTTTATTTTATTTATTTTTTATTGTGGGATTAATACGAGGAACAGAGATAGTTTTATTATTTCAGCTTCACCCCCACGTTCTCTGTGGATCCGCTGGCGGCGAAATCGAACAAAAAAAGAAAAAAAAGCTTCAAGTCTTCCAGGATATTTTGCTGCCGCCAACGAGTTTTCGCGAATATTCACTTAAATAGAAGAAACCCTTTGTGGGTTAGTTGAGAGTAAGGCGGTGAAGCGCACGACGCCAATCGCGAAGTTGCTCCTCTCTCCTCTCCTCTCCTCTCTTCTCCCCCCCAGCTAGGCATGGGATGGGATGGGATGGGATGGGATGGGCGGGCATTTTGTGGAAGTAAAATGAAAAACAAAGATGATGTTTCTCTTTTTCTTATCTCTCTGCGCAGAAGACCTTGTTATTTTTGTCCTCCAAGACTCTTCTCATCTCGCTTTTTTGCTTGGATTGTTTGGCAGTGTCCAATTAATGCGCCCTGCTGCCAACGCCTAGGATATGTCCACCCTGGCTATCCTGCCCCAGCCCCGAGCCATGGCCGAGTGCTTGAAATTTTTGCGTGTCAACGGACCCTCCCCCCCGCCGTCTCCCCTCCCTTCCGCGGTAGGGTAGGGCTGGGTTGCGAAGAATACAGAGATAATAATGGCGGAGAGACAGTGGCGCCGGGGGGAGGGGAGGATAATTAGGGGCATTTTATTTCCCCCCCAAAGGTTTTAAAATTAATCATCTTCTTGTTCATTTTTGTTCCATCACTTCTATTTTCTTGATTCACTTCCCAAAATTGCTGTCAGTTTGGCTATATCTTTCTTTAGCTATAACTCTGCACGGGAGAGTACGCTGCATTCATTCATCAACTTGGGAACCTAGTAAACTTTTTTTCATTAAAGTTTTGAAAAAAAAAAATTAAAAAAAGAAAAAGAAATTGCCCATTGCTTTTATCTGTCTTGACGTTTAACCTCCAATTCGGTCCTTGTGGGGAGGCTTTCCGGCTGAGCGAAGTGAATACAGAAAAAGGGGACGTACGAGACATATATACATAACTCTATACTAACCATGGCTGCTTCTGCCCTGTTGAAAAGCCGTGTCAGACGGCCGTCCATGCTGAGCAAATTGGCCAAGGCTGAGGATCTGATCAATTTCTTTCCAAATGGTTCTTATATCGGCTGGTCCGGCTTTACTGGTGTTGGATATCCCAAGTAAGTCAAAGTCCCCAGATATATCTCCAGCTATCATACCTGTCCCAACGGCGCTTGATTTATTTACTTTTTTCTGACTGTGAATTTGCGCGCGCGCAGGAAAGTACCAACCGCTCTGGCAGATCATGTTGAGAAGAACTCGCTTCAAGGGAAGTTGAAGTATACCCTCTTTGTGGGAGCGTCGTCAGGGGCGGAAACGGAAAACCGATGGGCTAAGCTTAATATGATTGAGAAGCGGTCGCCTCACCAGGTTGGCAAGGAGATCGCGAAGGGAATCAATACGGGCAATATCAATTTCTTTGATAAGCACCTGAGCATGTTCCCCTCGGATTTGGTATATGTATGTGAACATATCCCCAGGCCGCTGTCGTTTGACTTTGATTTCATATGGGGGAATAAGGGTTTGGTTATTGGTACTGATCAACACGCTTTTTAATATAGGGCTTCTATACGAAAGATAAGCCAAATAATAAACTAGATGTTGTGGTTATTGAGGCATCAGCGATCACAGAAGAAGGCGGAATCATCCCTGGAGCTTCCATTGGCGCTTCTCCAGAATTAGTTCAAATGGCAGATAAAATCATCATTGAGGTCAATACCGCCGGTCCTTCGTTCGAAGGTCTACACGACATCACTATGTGCGATATCCCTCCCCGACGAAAGCCGTATCTGATTATGGCACCCGAAGACCGCATTGGAACCACATACATCCCAATCGACCCGGAGAAGGTCGTTGCCATTGTCGAATCCGATTATCCCGACCAGACCCAACCAAACGCCCCAGCTGATGCGGATTCACTAGCTATTGCCAGACACATCATCGAATTCCTCCAACATGAAGTGAACATGGGCCGTCTCCCCAACAGCCTCCTACCCATCCAGTCTGGTATTGGAAACATCGCCAACGCCGTCATCGGAGGCCTCAGCACGGGTGGCGCCAACTTCAAAAACCTCCGCGTGTGGACTGAGGTGCTCCAAGACTCCTTCCTCGACCTCTTTGACAGCGGTCACTTGGACTTCGCCACTGCCACCTCCATCCGATTCTCCCCAGACGGCTTCAAGCGCTTCTACGATAACTGGGAAAACTACTTTGACAAACTCCTCCTGCGCTCACAGCAAGTTTCCAACTCACCTGAAATCATCCGCCGCCTCGGGGTGATCGGCATGAACACCCCCGTCGAAGTCGATATCTATGCCCACGCCAACAGTACCTGTGTCATGGGCTCGCGCATGTTGAATGGACTGGGCGGCTCTGCCGATTTCCTCCGCAGCGCGAAATACAGCATCATGCACACGCCATCGGCTCGCCCAAGCAAGACTGACCCCACCGGCATTAGCTGTATCGTACCCTTCTGTACCCACATCGATCAGACAGAGCATGATTTGGATGTCATCGTGACTGAACAGGTAAGTAAAAAAACAGTGATACTTTCTTTCGCCCCCCCCCCCCCCCACCCCCCCGGGGGGGAAATTGTGAACGAAATCAAGTAACGATGACCAACTTTTGCCACTTTTTACTAATTTAAAAACTATAGGGTCTCGCTGACGTCCGCGGCTTGTCTCCTCGTGAGCGCGCTCGCAAAATCATCGCCGAGTGCTCGCACCCCGATTACAAACCTATTCTCCAAGACTACTTCGACCGCGCTGAATTCGAGTGCCTGAAGAAGGGAATGGGCCACGAGCCTCACCTGCTCTTCCAGGCTTTCAAGATGCATCAGAATTTGCAGGAGAAGGGTACCATGAAGATTACCACCTGGGAGTAGATGTGGTTTTTGTCTGTTATCTCTTCTCTTGGATTTTGAATGCTGAATTCTGAGATTTTGATATAACGGGAAATATATATATATATATATGTATATAAAGGGGATCGAAGAGTATATGTATATAGGTATGTGTCAACATATAGAATCGTTTCGTACGTAGTATAGAGGCGGTTCTACAATCATAGCTCCAAGAGAGCTTAAACCAGGGGTGGATTGGGAGCTCCAGCACAGTCTTTCTAAGCTGTTGTTGAGGTTGTGTGCTGTTTTTTTGTTTTTTTCAAATTGCTGTCGTATAGACATGGCGTCATCCCATCCCGGAAATATTAGCGTATATATCCAACTTGCATATCCCCTCCCCGTTCTCAGTGACATCGAGATAACCTAAATCTCACGCTTCACAGTTATCATCAAATATTAATATCGGATCTGTACATTCCAGTTCACTTGTCATCTAACCACCACCATGTCTAGTGATATATATACATCCTAATACCCTTCCTGGACCCAAATGCCAAAAGCCACCCCCATCACCACCATATCCAAGCTAACCAGCTCGATACAGACCCACATGTGCCGGATCTTCCTACCTCCAACTTGACCTCTCCCTCCTAGGTCAGGACCCTGTGGCTGCGGGAGGCCCGTACTTGGGGGAGTGGTGGAGTGGTTTTTTTTTTTTTTTTGAAGTACCGTACATACGCCGTGTTGCTTGGGGGGGGGAGGGAAGCTGGAGATGAACAGAACAGGAAATTGGATCATCATCACAATGATTTCAACATATTTCTGTCAAAGCCATACCCAACAAAGTGTATATTTACCTGGACTGGGAGGGGGGCGTCAAATTGTGTAAAAAGTCATGCGCTCTCTTTTCTCCACTAGTTACTCGACAAGTCCCACCCACCGGATATCGACATGTATGGATGCCTTCTCGAACCCAGGCCAGGATGCGATTGATCAGATCAACCCCGTTCCCGCCCCGTTCCCGCGGAAAGGCCATCGACGAAGAGAATAATAATAAAACTGGATGTTCCGCCATCTCTTCTGGGCCAACCAACCCGTTCAATATCCCCGATGCATAGTATGTAATCTGTAACATTCGCGTCAAACAACACCGTCCGCATAACGCCGTCAGGGGCCATCGTCGGAATTAATTTTGTGCTAGGGAGGATTGTTTGCGTTGATGAAATTGGGTAATCCGTGGCTGATCAGGGGGGAATATAGTAAGCAAGTCGGGATACTCTACACGCAAAAAGCGTATCTCTTCCCACCTTCTATATATATACAGATTATGTATGTATATACCTGGTTAGTTGGGTAGATAGGGAAGAAGGGGCCCGGGGATAAGATATGCAGGATAATATGCATGTTGCAGATGATGCTATAAATAAATATCCTCGGCAGAGAGTTGCACTGATGGAAAATTCGCTGACGCTGGTTCATATGTATGTACATACATGTACATACAAACATATATGTACTGTAGATATATGCGTTTATCATCATGGGGTGATGATACTCAAGCATTTTTATGCGTATTTCTTGTGGAAATGACATACGTCTATTCACATTGAGTAGGCACTGTGCAAGGGTACATGTTCATGTTCATGATATGGCTTGCACATTTTTTCGCCATCACAACAGGGTGGAAGCCGGGCACGGAGTGTGCCCAACTTACCCTTTCATTTTCCCCAGCTCAAAGTATGCAAAATCGAAATATATATATATATATATATATATAGAAAAGGAAAAAAAAGAAAAGAGAGCGCATGTTTCAACCCCTCCCTCCATGATCTAATAATTCATGGATGACAGTGATACAGGCGCTTGGACACCAGTAGTGGGGAAGAAAGAAAGACAGACAGACAGACATCTCTCCGTAATAATAAGCTAGGGAAACTCGGCCCGTGCCTTGTGTGAAATGTCAAGCATGTGCAGAGAATGGAGAGACATGTACTCCGTAAGGAAAAGAGAGAGGGGGGGGGATATAGCCCGATCGATGAAGGAGGACAATGTCTCTCTTTTTTTCGAAGTGGAGTTGAGCAGGACGCGCAATAGTTTAGTAAAGGTTATATAGTTGTTCAGAGCGTCCAGGAGGGAGTATTCGGAGTGATTGCGTATATCAATACTACTCAGCCACTCATGTTCTCAATGGGGCGGTTGTTTTTTTTTTCCATCTCATAGTAATCGGGGCTAGCGATTCGTTTGTTTTGTAGCTTTGTCCATCATCAGTGATCGGTGATCACTTAACTTTAATAGCTCTGCATTTGGCTGCCAAAATCCACTGCACTTACACTACAGCGTACTTACTAACTTAACTACCGCGCAAGCGGGTGCATCGGGATACCCTTACCTTACCTTACCTGCCCACAAGCAAGGATGTACAGTACATATATGTGTACATGTACATAGACCACTCCCAGATCGCCAGAGCAGCTCCCGGGTCCCGAGAGAAAATGAAAAAGTAAAATAATAAATACTCCGTAGTTATGTAGTTATGTAACTAGTGTAGTGAAATAATCGAAGTACAGAAGACACGGCCCAGCAAAGAAAACAAAATATAGTCCGGGAACGGGAACTCGGGGCGCTCGGGCGGCTCTTGGGCGGCTTAAATCCTTGGATGCGGATTGGTTTGCACGGCGTTTGTTTCCCTTACAAGCGCAGGGTTAATAACACCCGTAGTACGGAGTAACAGCTTGTACAGGCTGGTAATCTGTACAAGACTCGGTGTACGGTGTACTGTATGTAATAATAATGAAATAAGTAGCGCTGGAGTTGGTTTCTCCATGCGCCAGGAAGTAGTGTAGAGCCCTGATATAGAAGATGGGTGGGAATGGAGTCGTGGAATAATAAAAGACACAACATGACTGCCCTGAGTGTAACTAATTATCAATGATAGGTAGGACAGTAGTAGTGATTCTGTTTTTCAAAGTGAGTGTGTGATATGGTTGAGTGAGCAGAGTGATTGAAGTTTCTTTTTGATTTTTTCTTCTTTGAACCTTGAACTTCTCAAGAACAGGAATAATGAGCAAAACAACCTTCAAAGAAGAACACACTTGGGCAGAAATAAGCGGGCAAATAATATCATGAGAAAATCTGTCCATTATTGATCAGCACCTGTTGCCTGACAGTCGTCGGTCTTGGGAAATGTTCTAGGCCATTTCACTACTTATGCGCTACTGTTTCAGTCTGAGTCTGAGGCTGAAGTCGCTTTTTCTTTTAGCTGAATCCATCATCTCTGTGCTGTTGTCATTTGTTGTGCTTGAGTTGTTTTTTGTAGGCTTTGCGCTCTTTTTTCTTCATTCTTTTTTCTTCATTCTTATTTTTTATTTCCTGTTCTCACATACCCCTCTTCAAAGAACCTATTTTTTGCAGACGATCTTCTCGCATTTTTTTCGAGCCTATTTTAAGGAAAAAAAAAAAAAAAGACTCTACACTCTTTTAAGGTAAGGTGATTGCCACATATGCTGTGAACGGTTTGCGTCCCTAGTATATCTTGGTGCCAATACGGAGTTAGAGTAGTGAGCTGTTCCTGACGCTCACCAGCTCTGTGGCCTCAGGCCCACGATTCTGTGGAAACCTTGAGGTAGATCTCGAAGGTCTCGAAGGGATCAGCGGGCAGCAATTTGCCTTTTTGAGTCCCTTTTTTCTTCTCTATTGCCTTTTCAAGGGTCTAGGACTCTAATAAGGGCCTGTCCACTCCGTAATAAGGGACGAAAGAAGACGCCAGGCAATGCGGTAATTTTATGCCTTTTGGGGGCCCTTGACCGCCCTACTACTACTACTAGTGCGGAGTTTATAGTAGTTGGTTTATCAATAATGAATACGTAGTAATGCGGATGTGAGTGAGTGAGTTGATAATGACTAGCGCCTAGCTGATTTTTGATTTTTACCATATCAAGTCTGCCATTGGCGGCAGAAGCAGATGTTTCAGCTTGAGAAGTGGGAAATATTGGGCTGTACGCCAATAAGAGAGGGTGTTTGTGCTCGATTTCTTTTTATTTCTCTTTTTCTCTTTCTTTTTGTGTCTTTTCTTTCTTTCTTTATTTTGAGGACAGCATCTTTTGAGTTTCCAGAGTACTTGGAGGCGAGAGTGGAGCAGGAATCTACTTATCTAGATTCTATTATTTGCATTTCAGAGTTTTTTTTTTTTTTCTTTTTTCTTTTTTCCTGCTGAATGCATTAACGATGCGAAGCCAACCGTGGAACCATTCTTCAAGAAATGATAATAATAATAATACATCACTGAGGTACTCTATACAGACTGTATGGACGCAGAATAACAATGCATGTGTGTGTATGTACGGAGTATACCTGACTCTTACTGATGCTGATGAAGAGTTTTTTCATGCACGACAAGATCTTGAACTTGCCTCATCAAGAGGTCAACAATAATGAGTTGGCCAGCGCAACTTTGCCAGCGCAGCAGCATCCCATCCCGCCTGTGTGAGACAGCGAAATTTCCTTTGGCTTTTCTTGGGCTGTTATATTACTCCGAATATAAAATTACCGACTCCTGGCGGCAGAAAGAAGAAAGTAACTATCGTGGCAGGCAGGCCAGTCAGCTCCTGGGGCATTTTTCTTCTGTTGAAATTACAGATAGAGTGCATACATAACTTACATTGGTATGTAATAATAAAATAGTAATAATCCTCTCGCTTCCTTGCCCGGGGGGGTTTCCAGGGCGGCAAAGCCCAAGAGGGGCGGTGGCGTTCTGGGCGTTGAGGGCTAAGTATGTGGCAGCAGTAATGAGATGGTGGGGTGGGGCGCGATATGATATCGTGATGCGAAGCAGTGGTTGCCCGAATCGCTGCGGGCTTTATTAAAGAATGGAACCGAGACAAGCCAGCGAGGAAGGAGTGAAGCGGTTGATTTGGATTTTTTGATTTTTTGATTTTTTGTACCACAGCGGGCCACATAGAATGCACTCCGCTTTCATTCGTTGTTAGAACCCTTCCTCTCCTCTGCGTTGGTCTGTTGTTGGTACGGAGTAGGGTAGGTAGAGAGGAGGAGTGTATTATGTGTATTAGAAGTGTATTCTTAGTACGGGTTAGTGTAATGACAGGCATTGACAGCGGTAATTCCGTCGAGATTTGGAGATTTTTGGGTATGGTATGGATGGATGGCGCGATGACTGGCTGATGACTGGCTGATGACTGGCTGATGGCTGGGGTCCACGGCTGAAGTCTGGTGGCAGCAGCCAATCAGCGGCAAAAGGTACCTGGCAGGGCTTGGCGGGCCGCGGGCGTCGTCAGGAACCCGTGGTATCTTGTATCTTGGTAAGGTACAGACACACTGACTGTACGCGTATGGATTCGTGATGTACTGTACTCCGTACTTAATTCTTTTACATGTCCCTTATTTACCTGTTGTTTACTCCATACTTGTTTACCTGTTTTCCACGTTTACACGTTTACACGTTTACACGTTTCCACGTTTATCACATTCCTCGTTTGGTATTATTAACGGCGCTGGGTATTCCTTCTGTAGTGCTTGTTTCGTTTCCTATGTCTGGCTCTTGTGTCGATGGCATATTTTGGTCTTTTCATATACTACGTACCGGTAGTCTTTACTATTATGTATGTATGTAGTAGAGTAGGGAGGGATGGATGTTAGTTGGATGGAAGATGGTAAATTGGCCTCCCCAGCGCCCTTAGAAATGAACCCCCATCGGCCAATAATTCCCCTGCAAGACCCCCCCCCCCCCCCCCCTTTCGCTATTGCCCATAATTGGCGGCAGGAAATGAGGGCCAATAATACCAATCAGCCGTATGGAGCGTAACCGCGTACTAGCGTGACGGTACCAGCTAAGGGCAGTTCTGCGTTTTCATTTCATTTCCCGCTGTGCAGGCGTCACTTGGTTGACCCCTTTCTGCTTTCTGCTTTCTGCTTTCTTTCTTCATCTTCATCGTCGCCGTCTGCTTCTTCTCCTCTCTCTCTCTCTCTCTCTCTCTTTTGTCTTCTTCCCTTCTCTTCTTCTTGTCTTCTCTCTCTTCGTCTCTCCTTTAAGGCTTTGCGACCCTCCCTCCCCCTCCGCATCACCGTTCATTTCTTTCTCTTCGACGACTTACTCCCGTCTTTTCCCTGACCACCGCTTCACTCCTTCAGCGGGCATTCATTCTTCACGAAGCCAAGATCCTCACTCCTTCCACATCCAAATAACAACACCCCAAAGCAAAAAGCCATATTATCTGTTCTGCCTGTCTCGCGATATCAACATTATCCCCGTTTTGACTGCGACACCATGAAGGGAGCCCTCTTCTTTTCCGCCGCCGCGGCTGTCGCTGGCACGGCCCTGGGCCATGTCGGCCATCAACAGCACCACGGCTTCCACCAGCGTCGTGCCTATCCGGCCAACCCCATCCCCAGCGACAGCAGCAGCTACGAGGCTTCGCCTGCCCCGACCACCACCGGCGGCTATGAGGCTTCGCCCATTCCCACCCTCAGTTCCTACGTGGTTTCTCCCCCAGATACCACTGATGTATCTCCTTATCCCACTGATGGCCCCGGTGGCGATGATGATGGGAACTGTGGTTGCATCACCAAGGTCATCACTTACTATGGAGAGCCAAGCCGTAAGTGATAGTCAATTCTTTTCAATTGCGTCAGGGGAAAAGGGGATATATGTGGATTGGGACTCTGGTGATGAACAGAAATGTGAAAGCGTGATGGGATGGTGAAAAAAAAGGGGAGGCAATCTTAATTGTCGCCCGCGTTCGGGCGCAATCGCCCTGGGATTGACGCTGACAATAACTTTTTCCATACAGTGGTTGAGGAGAAGACGACGACCATCAAGACGACCAGCACCACGACTACGACTGTCTCCGTCACTCCTGAACCTGATCTTCCTACTCCAATAGTCACCGTCTTCCCAACCCCAGGAACCTATACTATCCCAGCGACGACTATCATCGTTACCAGGGAAACTACTGTCTGCGCTGCGGAAAGCACTGCTGTTTCTCCTGGTGAGCACACCTACGGCGGTGTTACCACCGTTGTGACCACTGCAACCACTGTCACCTGCGACATTGCCGTTACCAAACCCGTCGGCGATACTGTCACTAGTGTTATTGAGCAGACCACTTATGTCTGCCCCACCCCTGGCACCTATACCATCGCTCCTTCAACCACTAGTGTTCCCGCCAGCACCGTCTTTGTATATCCCACCCCGGCCACCTACACGCCTGGCACCTACACTCAGCCCGCCCAGACCGTGACTGCCACAGAGACCAACTATGTTTATGTTTGCCCCGCCCCAACTGGTGATCACCCCGCCCCTCCCGCTTACCCTACCTCCAAGCCATCCCCCCCGGTCAAAGCTCCCGAGCCAAAGCCTCCCGTCGAGCCAAAGCCTCCAGCTGAGCAGAAACCCCCAACCCTTGGTGGCGGCGAGAAATGGGGCATGACCTACTCTCCTTACACCAATGATGGACAGTGCAAGGGCGCTGGTGCCGTCGCTGCCGATATCGCCCTCATCAAGCTCAAGGGCTTCAAAACCGTCCGTGTCTACGGCACTGACTGCGACAGCCTCCAGAACATTGGCAACGCGTGCAAACTGAACGGTCTCAATATGATCCTCGGTGTTTTCGTCTCCAACAAGGGCATTGATGAAGCCAAGCAACAGGTCCAGCACATTGTCGACTGGGGCAACTTCGGCATGGTCGACTTGATCGTCGTTGGTAACGAGGCGCTCCATCAAGGTACCGCCAACGCAGGTTCCCTTGTTGGCCTCCTCGGCTACGCCAGGAGCTCCTTCAGGAATGCCGGTTACAATGGCCCAATCACCACCACTGAGCCCCTCAACAAGTGGCTCGAGGCCGGCAAGAGTTTCTGCCCATATATCGATGTCATTGGCGCCAACATCCACTGCTTCTTCAATCCCAACGTCGTTGCCTCCGAGTGCGGTAGCTTCATCCAGAACCAGATGAAGATCCTCGGAGAGATCTGCCCAGGGAAGGATGTCATCAACTTGGAGACCGGCTGGCCCAGCGGCGGCTCCAGCAATGGAAAGGCCATCGCTTCCAAGCAGGCTCAAACCGCCGCCATCAAATCCATCATCGACAAAGTTGGATCCAAGTCCGTGTTCTTCTCCTTCTCCAACGATCTCTGGAAGGACCCAGGTGCTTTTGGCGTCGAGCAATACTGGGGATGCGGTGATCTCTTTTAAATGACTGTGTAACACCTCATTTGTTCCCTGCAACCTTGGTTTCTTTTCTTTTTCTTCTTTTACTTTTGTGTCAAGATTACCCCCTCAAGTCAATTGAAAAGAGAAAATTAAAAGAAGATTTTTTATTTCCAAACTGTTGTTGCATGGTTTAGACGAGATGTTATTGGGAGTTTTTTGTTTTTTTGTTTCCTGTTTGTTCGTTTTCCTTCTTACTTCACTTGAGATATGCTTTTCTGTTTCTATCTTATTCACTGTATGTTTGCCTTTGGAAGAAAAATCTGATTTTAATTATCTTACATATTATAAATAAGCGGGAAACAACGGGATGCAACAAACCTTATCCTGTTTTTCTTATTTTTTTCTCCTCTACAACATCATTCTTCTTGTTTTGCTCCTTTGCTCCAGGTCTTCGCGGGGCAAAAAGAAAAACGGGCACTGAAGACTGAATCAGAACTGTGCAAGGGTGATTGTGCAAGAACACATTGGAAACAGTATTCATATCCTCGTTACTTGACTATTCACATCCAGCCCTCACATGAATTGTTCCGATTGATGACCCCGCCTTCTCAAAAAGGCAAAAATAAGAGAGAGGCAAATGAAACAGAGCTTATATCAATCTATTTTAACTCACAGACAGAAAAAGAAAGATATATTTTATATTATTTTATTATATATTACAAGCCTCAATCGCTCACTTGAGCTTGCTTATTCAGCTTGAAAAACATGCTGGTTAATCTCTCAGATTGAATATAATAAGATATTCATAAATATAAACAGCTGTATGTGACTTGTATAGATAAATTTCATGTAATTCACAACTATTAATAGAGAATAATTATATAGAAAAAAGATGAATAATACTGTAACAGTATTATAGAGTTAATATAGAAGCTTTAAATAAAATATAATTAAATATTAAACAGCTTATATAAAGATATTAAAACTATAATATATATAGTTAGTAATTAAAATATATTATAATTTATTTTAATTAATTATTAAATTATTTGTAATATAATTGAAGCAGTTAAAATGACTGAATATAAGTAAAGAACTGAAAGAGAAACAGTTTAAAAATGATAAAATTACAGTTAATAATAATGTAAAATAAGCTTAGTAAGCTTAAAGAGTTCTGAATACTTAGCAGTCTATTAACTTATCTATTAACTATTACAGCTGTTGCGGCTAGTAATCTCTTCAAATTACATAACTCATCACTATATTAAGCTCTTTATAAATAGATTTATTAATAGAATCTTTAACTATTCTATAGATTATAGTCTGAATAACATATTTTTCTTTTTAAAATATTGTATTAATATTTTTAACAAAGATAGTTTATCTTTTTCAGAAAGACTTTTAGTTTTTATTAAAGATATTTTATTTTCTCTGAATCTGCTAATTAATAGATTTATATACTTTTCAAAAACATATTCTCTATTGTGAAGAATATCACTCATTTTTATATACTTAGAAGAAGTAGAATTATCTTAATATAAGTGATATATTTGTTACTTCAGAGTTTAACTTAAGACTCAGAATTATCTACTCTACTAAATAACTTATTAATAGAAGAATTACTTATTATGAGAAGAATTCTAAGTTATGAGATAAGATGTGATTTAAAAGAATGTACAACTGTTAAATAATAACACGGCTGCTTCTGAACTTGCTTACGAATGTAAAGAGGTCATAGCAGCCATCAATTAATTTAGTGTACAGTATATAAGAAGTCAGTGTACATCTGTAATTGTATACTGACTTAAGCAATTTTTGAATCACATCTGATAGCATGTCTAAAAACTGATGAGAAGTGCAGACTTCTTCAGAATGTGATAATTCTATCTACAAAGTAATTTATAGTTATCATATCAGTGTAATTCTAGAACATTTTAAAAGATAGTATATGAAGAGTGATGAGTGAAAGAGTATCTAATTAATACTGCTTCACTTGTTGAGAAAAAACTTCACACTCAGATGAATGTTATATATATGAATAGATGAGATATAAGAAAAGAGATGAGAGTAGTGAACTAGATTTAAAGAAGACCACTCTTCACTCAGAGAGATAAAAGAGAGAGTAACTATCACTGAAGTTATACAATAATAACAGAAATCATATAATGATATAGTAATATAATGATATAGTGATATAATAATATAGTGATATAATAATAGATATTATACAATTAATGAGAAATCACTGAAATAAATATCTTCTCTAGTTAATATAAATAATACTCTTCTCTGCTATCTGAACTGAAAGATATGCAGAATCTCTCAGAGAGTTTACTCAAAGTAGTAAGAAAAATAACTGAAATCACTGAACTGAAATTGAAGCTTCATATATATATAAGAATTCTAAATGAAATCAAGACCTTGTGTACACAGTGACAGACTGAGATAGAAGTCAAACAACAATTGGCATTTACTGCAGATTAAGTATTCACTATAAAGAGCTTCATTAATGCAATCATTATCATTAATAAGAATAGAGAAAACCAGGTCTTAGACCTGCAGTGAGAGATTGAACATTTACAGATAACTACACTGAATCTGAAGATTTCATCACAATTATTCATAATCTTTTTAGAAGTATACACATCATCAGAGATCACTGCATAGAATAGAAATCTGAATATAAAATACATTAAGCTGAAAGATCTGTCAGAGTTATTAAGCTTTAATAGTGACTGAAAAAATGATGTTGCAATCAGCTGACTAAGTCAGATATAATCATATTATTGAATTGAATATAAACTTACAGATAGATAGTCAATGAAATTTTAACAAGTCTTAAAATCTACTGCATTTCTACATGAAAAAGTGAAGTTATTATGAATGATTGATGAAAAGATGAATCTCACAGATCTGAAATAATATTCATTCTTATAAACATGAAATGAGTTTTCTAAATGAATCTTGTACAACTTTGAGAAAGTGAATGTGTAAGATAAGTGTTATAAATGCTTCACTGAGTATAGATAAGTGAGTGATCTTACATTATACTTCACACACTTCAGTTTATACTATCTCATGTTGAATGAAGAGCTTTTAACATCTTTCTATTTACAGATCTTCATTCATAATCTTACATCTGAGTTGAGAGTGAAATGAAAATGCTTAATCTCACAGTCAGACACAGTGAAGAAAGCATATAATATTCTTATTATATGAAAATAAGTAAGTCAATTACAATAGAAAATACTGCAATTAAGTATATCTCAGTAGAGAATGAGTAATCAGACTTCTATAATATAAGTTATATACTCAGATACAATGAATCTAGATATGAATATCATTATTAAAGTACTGAATTCTCTGAAAAAGAGATTCTCTGAGTGAAAATCTTGATATTATAAG
Source organism: Blastomyces gilchristii SLH14081 (assembly GCF_000003855.2). Lineage (NCBI taxonomy): Eukaryota > Fungi > Ascomycota > Eurotiomycetes > Onygenales > Ajellomycetaceae > Blastomyces > Blastomyces gilchristii. Next base: position 915,667 of record NW_003101676.1, on the reverse strand, counting down.
TATTAAGCTTGCTTCAACTGCAGATATTAAAATCATGATATAAAAGATTGCACACAGCATGCACAGTTAAGAGAAGTAAGAGAGTTAAAAAACTAGCAGAATCAGTGAGCTCAGAGACACTCACTGATATTCTATAAAAAGTCTTCAAAGTGAAAGAGATGTTTATATTAGATGATTCTCTGAATTCTGCAAATATCAAGAGAAAGCAGGCTTTTAAATGAGATGCAGATGAGAATGATAAAGCAGATACTCATCTTAATATCTTTAAGCCTGAAATGTTAATGTATAAGAGACACTTGAGTAAGAATTGAGAGATAACTGTAAAAGTGTTAGTGAACACAGAAGCTTCTATATAATATATTAATAATTATATAATCTGAAGACTGAAAGAGGTTCACTGAGTGAAGAATTTCTAATGTATAAGATTATCTGATAACTGATACTTGATATCACTCACAAGAGTAAGAGTTCTCTTACACTTCAGAGAATAATCTTGCTACATTTAGATGTGAGAGCTGCAGAATGTGAAATATGATCTTATTCTCAAACTCAATTGATTTTAAAGGTTCAATCTGCAGATTCAATAGTATACATATCATATATAGTTGATTAATAGAAAGAAAACAGTTCATATAATTCTATCAACTGATATGAGAAGAACATTTCACATCTCTGATATAGAAGAGTTAAATCTGCTTACATATTAACAAGCAAAGAGAATGATTTGTAAGACCTTATTTAAAAGTATTCTGTATATCATACAGAACTCAGAAACAGAGAAAATCAAGATAAAGAATATGCAGAAGAATAAGTGTATAAAGAAGCTTCTGAAGAAGTATAAGAAGGTCTTCTGAACAGATCTTTCACTGAAATTACTATCAGAACAAGAATTCATACATGAGATTGATATAGAGAATATGAAACCAGTTAATCAGAATGCATACTCTCTGTTACAAATACATTTCAAAGAATAGAAGTATCAGATCACAGATCTTCTAGAACATGATCTTATATAACTCTCATCAAGCATATGAGGCTTTTCAGTTCTATTCATGAAAAAGATAAATGAAGAGTGAAGAATATGTATCAATTACTGAGTACTCAATAAGCTTATAATCAAGAATGAATATTCACTGTTATAAATTTAATAACAGTTGAATACAGTTGAAAACACCTGATATCTATTAAAGATTGATCTTCTCTCAGAATACTGGTAGATTCACATAAGCAAACTGTCAGTTCTGTGAACTGTGTTTAATATGTAATGAGAGAAGTTTGAATTCCTGACAATATTATTCAGTCTGATAAATATAGTCATAATCTTTCAAATAATAATGAATATGATTCTTTATAAATAAAATGAAACCTCATGTCTTATATATTTCAATGATATTCTGATCTTCTCAAACTCATATAATGAATATCTGAAGTATCTTAATAAAATGCTTATAACTCTGACAGAGTATAAGCTCTATATCAAATTAATAAAGTATGTATTTGAAATAAAAGAGTTAAAGTTTATAGAATATGTAGTGAGTGATGACTGTATATATCTCATCTCAGAGAAATTGAATATCATAGTGAATTAACTGTAGCTGAGAAATACACATCATATATAACAGTTTCTTAAATTAATCTTATATTACTGCAGATTCATTAAGAATTTCATATAAATATCTACATCACTCTCAGATCTCTTAAGAGAAATGAATACAAATCTGTGAAAGAAGAAGTTTCATTCAATCATCTGAAATATCACATGTGAAAAGGCTTTTCTCACACTGAGAAAATGTATAATAATATTCTCAGTGCTTATTCAATCAGATCATGATAAATCTTTCTATATTGAAACAGACACATCTGAATGAGCTATTGAAGATGCTCTTCTATAGATGAGTAAGAACAGCAAGCTGCATCTGATAATGTATAATGATAGAAAACTATCAGACACTGAGCTCAATTACTCAGTATATGAAAAGAAATTACTAGTGATCAAGCACATGCTGATATTGTGAGATAGATATATTAATAACAGACATACAATAACAGTGATTATGAATCATGAAAGTCTCATCTATCTATAATTAATAATAAAACCTTTCAAATGCTTAGCATGTTGAATCTCAGAGTTTCAAGCATACAATCTTCATATCAAATACTGAAAGAGATCAGACACTGTGATATCTGATACAATCAGTTATAGACCTGATTTCATGAGTGAGAATTCTGTGAATCAGATATAAGAAAAGTTCATATTAAATGTACTGAGAGAGTGTAAGAAATCAGAATAAGTGAATATAATAATCTCTCACTTGAAGAATAGCAAGATATTGAATGATAAGTATCTCATGAAAGTAGTAGAAGAGATACTTTCAAACTTCAAGCTAAGAAAATTGAAAAATAATATTATGCTTTACTGTAATCTAGAATATGCAGAAGCTCTCTATCTAGAATATTTATTTAGATATGACTTGATAACTTATATACATAAGAAATTCAGTTACTTAGAAAGTTCTGAACTTATAAGTGTACTCAAATCAAGAGTATACTAGTCAAGCATGACTGAGAACATTCAGATGTATGCTCATGAGTACCTGAATTATCAGATTGCAAAAGAATCTAAGAAAGAATTAGAATATAAGAAAGTACAATATCAGATAAAGTGTATGATACAATTATTTAAACAATGAGAGATAAACCTTATAGACTTATTACTGTGAACATCAAATGAAAATTGATGAATAATCACTGCTATTGATTACACTACTGACTGATCAGTTATGAAAGCAGTTTCAGAGACAATAGAGAAGATGATGATGAAGTTTCTATATAATGAGATCTATATCAACTATAGAATGCTGTGTGAGATTCTAACTAATAACAGTGCAAATTTCATAGAAGAAATAATGAGGCATTTCATGAGTCAGTTACAGATAAGATATTATAGAATAATATCATATCATTCACAGATGAACAGAAAGATGAAACACTTAAATAAAATCTTGAGTAATATACTGATGAAATATCTAGTGAACAAGTCTACAAGACTATGAGATGAATATCTCAGACAGGTGCTATTAGTCATGCAGATTTAATAGCATGCAGTTATCAAGCATTCATCATTCTATCTGTTGTATGAATTGCATCCGCGCATCCCAGAGAATGCTTCAGAAAAGGTGAGAAAGAGAACAGCAGTTACAGATGCAACAGTCACAGACATAACAGTTACAGACACAGTAGAAACAGTAGTTGCAGACACAGCAGTTGCAGACACAGAATCAAGATTGAAAGAGATCAGTCATGCACATGCAAAAGCTAATAAGTTACTCCTGAATTAAGCAATTCAATTGAAAAGAATACAAGACTCACTAGTTAAGAAATCAAGTCTTAAGATAAAAATATAAGTTCTTGTATACAATGAGAGTTCTGAGAAGTTTCAATCTAGATGATTTGAGCTATATAAAATACTCAAATCACATTCTCTGAGAACATACACATTGAAAGAATCAGAGAGATGAGTCTTATACAACTTAATAAATAATTCACATTTTTATGAAAATAAAGATGCAAGATCTGAGCAGATTATGATTATTCACAGCACTATTATCAGCATTGAAAAAGAAGAAGCTTACAATTGAAAAGTCTTACAAAGTAGGAGAAATCATAGATACTTACAAATCAGATGATCTCACTTATTTCAATCTTTTCACAATTATAAAGAAAGAATAAGAAGAAATGAAGAAATCAGATGAATGCTACACTTTAATAAGTAATGAGACTGTAGCTGATTGTATGATAATACACTGCAAATAGTGAGCATAATACAGTAAAGAGCAGTCTCAAAGCAGCAGACTTGTATATAAGTCAGACTGCAGAAGAAAAAGAAATTCAGAGTTGAATTCAACTATTTACATCAGTTCAATTATGAAGATAACAGAGAATGAATCATCTGAAATATTCACAGACACATGAGATCAAGTTATCTCAATCTCTGAAGATGCTCAGAGATCAGATAAGATTAGTTTTAATGAGCTGTTTACTATAGTGATCTGAGCAGATAAAGAGAGACAGTATAATACATAAAACAGAATCACAAAAGATGAAAGCTGCTGAATCTAGTCACTGAACACTGTATTATATAGAGATTGTATAAGAGTAGTGACTAGCAGATAAAGAAAAAGTGTAAGAAAAGAAAAGAGATAATGAATTGATTATCAACTGTAAGAGTCAGCTGCAAAAGACAAATGTTATCATACATCTCATTCATTTTCATATATTATATATTTAATCTATTCTCAATACCACATCACCTGAAAAACATCAAAAACAAAGAAAATCTCAAAACTCAAGATCTGCAAGGGATTTAAGAGCTGCAAGCCACTCTTGCAACAATATTATACACATCTTCAATTCCTCTATCACTCTGTATATGATATTAATGTCATTTATTGCAAGATTGACTGAAATGCTAATATAGAAATGTGTACATGTATGTATAGAAAAATTGAAGAAGAGCATGAAACCTGCAGAATCAGAAGTCAGAGCAGAGAAGATGAAAGAAATGAAAGAAGAAGAAGATGCAGAACTGAATAAACAACAGCAGAAGTTATCTGAGACTGAATACTTGTGATTCAGTGTGTACACAACCTTCTCTGCAGAGAAGGAAGAGAAAGTGATAAGAGAAGCTTGAGAGTGAAAAGAAGTAGTCTTAGCAGTGTTATTATCTTTGATTAAAATAGTCTCTGACACTGAAGCAACTAAGAACTATTGTTAGTGTATGAAAACTGCGAAAGCAGAAGTAATAATTACTGAATAAACACTCACTGATCTTAGAATTGTACATGTAATTACAACTAGACTGACCGTGTGACCGTGTCTGAGACCAGGACTAAACTTTACAGTTGTTACATTGTCTAAAAGCATTACTTCTGATCATGGTTTATGTTCATCACATTGATCTCAAATCACATTATTTCAAATATTAAAGATCTCAGATTCACTTTTCAAATAAAAATCTAGTCTCAGATAAAGAATATGTTTAAATTCTTAGTTACATTTTCATTCTGATCTCATTATTGAAAATGATATTAAATGAGATCATGAAATCATTTCTCACTTACATAATATCATAATATAGTGCTCATTTGTTGAAAATTCAATAGAGAGTATTATTAAATATTATTACTTTTCTGAACACAGATTATAATTAATATCATTTTAATTAAAAAAAAAATATAAAATATAAAAAATAACAAAAAAACAAAAAACAAAACAACAAGAAAAAATCATAATAAAAAAAAAAAGAGAAAGAAAAAAAGAAGAGAAAGAAAAAAAGAGAAAGAAAGAGAAAGAAAAAAAAAAGAAAAGAAAAAGAAAAAAAGAAAAAAGAAAAATAAAAAAAAATCAAGATCACAGAGCTGCAGCACTCTTAAAATACTCACTTCTCAGAGTCTTCACAATATTCATTATCAACTGTGTATCTCTCATAGTGAGAGTAACACAGTCATAATAAGTCATTATCTTAATATTATCTAATAAATAATCAGTATATATCTATATAAATATGAATAATTAGAAAATATACACTTAAAAAGTGTGATCAGAGTGAACTCTACTGTCACTTGAATGATATTAAGAATAGAACACTGAAATTGATGATTTCTTTTATTGATTTTGCAGATAAGATATGTAAAGATGATCTTGAGAAATATAAGATTCTCTGACTTCTGATAAAAACAGATCTCACAGAGAGACTCTAATTTCATTATATCAGAGACTGAGTATTATCAAAAAGTATTACTTCAATACATATACACTTACTGTGATAATTCACTCTCTATACATATAACTGAGAGTTGCAGCTTTCTCACACTGTATGACTCTCTCTGAGATGCTGCTGCTGGTTTACAACTCACACAGTCTCTCAGTTCAGTACACACTGTGTATATACAGCCCTGTGTGCTGAGACTGTGTTGATTATTATGACCTGACGTGGTACTCACTTTTCACAGGCTATGTTTCATTTGATTGAAGAGAAAGGAGATGCAACTGCTGTTTTATTTAAGAGAGAATAAGTAATTGAATCTGTAGAAGATAATTTAATTTCTTCTGTATTTGAAATTTAATTAGTCTATACTCTTCAATTTGAGGATTTCTGAGAGTGTTTTAATAGTTTTCATATCAGTTTGAAATTAGTGATTGATTGAAGAAGAGAAAGAAGAGAAGAAAGAAATGAGAATAACTTATCTTTATAATATGAAAATAGAGAATTGCTGTAATCATTTGTTCTAGTAATAAAGATCTGTTTTCTGTATATATCTCTGATACAGATTATATAATAACTGTATATAAAGAATATCAACAGTGTATGTATTGAATGAAGATGATATTACTATACAACACTGTAGCTGTTTCTGTACATCATTGAAAGCTGTTAATATATTCTTTAAGTCTCTTTATATTTGATAAGTCAGTAATATATTTTAATACACTTCTTCTTTCATTATTATTATTATCATCATCATTATCATCATCATCATCACTATTATTATCATTACTATTATTATTATCATTATTATTATCACTATTATCATATCATTTCTGACTGTCTCTTCTATCTTCACTTCTCTTCAACACTTACTGAAACTAATTATGTTATTTCTCTTCAAATATTCTGCAGTTCTGCAGATTATTAAGATGTGTGAACACTGTCATAGATTGAAGAAAGAGAAGAAGAAGATGTTCAAGTAAGAAAAGACAGATCATAAGACATATTATAATGCTTTAAAAAGACTCTGTAAGAAAGTAGAATAATAATGATTTTAAGTAATGCTTCTGATAGATTTAGACTGAACTAAGTATAGAAATAATATAGATGACACTGTCTGTGAGAGATTGAAGAAGAAGACAGTGAAGAGTCTTATACAGCAGCAGTGAGATCAGAAGAAGTCTTGAGAATAATTTAAGAATAAGATGAAGAGAGAAAGAGAGAAGAAGAGTATTACTGTAAATAAGTAATAGTAGAAGAAGATTGAGAGAGTATTAAAGTAGAAGATAAAGAAGCTAAAACTGATAAGTTTTTTATTTATTGAGAGATAATGATTTTTAATAATACTTCTATTCTCTAATTGATTAGCAGAAGCTGACAGAGAAGAAGAGAATTAAGACCTTGTTCAGGTCTTAAATATGCTTCATGATTCAGAACATTGAGAAGATAGCTCTGCTCTCTGAGCATGTCAATCTGCTTACTACTGAGATGAAACTCAAGACAGCAGATCAGAAAATGTGAGATTTTAAGACACAGATTGACCTGGCTGAGAAGAAGCAGTGAAAACTCTTCTCTGAGAAGACAGTGAAGAGAGATTTTGAGATGATTATTATCTCAGATGAGAAGAAGAAGAAGAAGAAGAAGAATAAGAAGTGAATTATAAAGAATGATAAGAAGAATGAGAAAGAGTAGAAAGATAATAAGTAGAAAAAGTTTTTTTCTTTTTATATTAGTTAGTTATAAGTTCATAATTATTAATAATTGAAATTAATTTTGAGTTTTTAAAAATTATTGTACAAGTTGTAATCAAGTCAGGAATAATATATATATATATATATATTTAACTATCATGATTCACAAATCACTATAATGTATAAGTATCAACATTTTTTCAACATTAATATTCATAATATTAATATATTTTTAATAATATTATCTGATAATGTAATTTGATAACACTCTCTTTCACAATATTAATATATTTCAAGAAATATAATAGAGATTAAATAAGAGTATTTATTTACTTTTATATATTGATAATATTCAATCTGAGTTAGTACTAAAATTATAACTAAGCTAAGAAATAAGATTATTTTCTCTTATATTAATTCTTCTTATACACATCAGTGATTAGTTATTAAAAATAAATTATTATCTTTCTTAAATTATTATTATATCTTCTGAATTCACTTCTTTCACTTCTTTTACTTCTATTGAAGATTTACAAACTCTTCAAGAAATCACTGTGAATTATAAAGTCTATATTATTTATAATTTAATATAGAATGCTTTCTTTTAATTATAATAAATAATCACTTCATTCTTCACATCTGATTTCAGGTTACAAAATTTATGAAAAACTCAATACAAACACTGAGATGAACTATAGAATAATTATTAACAGATTGTATTATAGATTACTGAAGAGTCATCTCTCTACTATAATTACTATAACTTCATTCAGAAATATTCATCATGAACTGATTATAACTTTAAAGAAATTTTCTGACATCTGAAGTCATCAGAATGCAGATAATAAAAGAAAAATAATTAGAAAATTACTACTGAGCTGATAAGTTACTCTATCAGATAATAATTTTTAATAACACTAACTTTCTAATTTGAAGAAAATCATGTGAAAATAATTATATATTAGTACTCTGATTTCATAACTCTTATCTGATAACTTCTGTGAATAATTACTTTGTATATATATATCTCTGAATCTTTCTCTTCAATTAATTGAAAACTCTGAATTTCAAACACTTCTTCAAATACTTAATTTAAATCTTCATATTTCACATTAATTCTGTCTTCAGTTCAATCTCAAGATATACTACAAAGTTAATATGTAATATCTAAAATCAGAGTTGAAGAATCATTGAAGAGTATTTCTCACAGTGAATATATAAACTAGTATAAATAATCTTACATTTATAAGAGTTACATGTTATTATATTGATGAGAACTGAACTTATTAAGAGACATTAATTGAATTTAAATCATTGATCAGTAGTCATACTGAGAATTATATAATAGAGATATTAATAACTGTGATTAAAAATAACTATTAAGATATTAGTCTCAGTCTTCTTATAATTACAACTGATAATGCTGTAAATAACTACACTATGATAAAGAGCTTGAAATAAAAATTGACTTTATATTTCTGAAATGATAAACAAGGTCATATTCTCTGCATCACTTATATAATTCAACTTGTGATATAAACACTAATAAAGAATCTTAATATTAAGATAAAGAATAATGAGATGACTGATTCTTGAGATGAGAATGAGATAAAAGTAATTACTCAAGTAACTTTTACATTTACTTTATAAAAGATAATGTTTTTTAATAACACTTTTTAATATTGTTTTTTGATAATACTTTTTAATAATGCTACTATTAATTTTGAATAGATTGACTAATAATTTAAATATCACAGATTTGAAACATTGTTAATATGATTTATATCTTCTCTAAATAATAACAATGATTTCATGATATTTAATAAATAAACAAATCAGTCACATCACTGAATATGATACAGAATGTTAGAACATAGTAAAGTTCAATATATAAGATAGCTGTTCAGACTTTTTGATTGTATCAGATAATTAATCATTGAGTGCAACACTCTGATCAGACAAAGATTCAGATATTGAAACTTTCTAATATGAAGTGAACTTAGTTGAAATATGTGATTGATTTACTGTTTCAGTTTTATAAGATAATAAAGACAGTCTTAATCACTTATACATCAATGCTGCAGTCAGTCTGATGAGTGTATAACAGTTTATTTACTTATCTTGAGAAGTAGTTGAATCACTCAAAAAGAAATTCAGTCTGAAATAATGCTATAGTGCAGACTATTATTACTGTAAGAAATAAACTGGTATATTACTATAGCAGAACTAAACAATCTTTTACAGAGTATTATACTATAGCAGCTCTACTAGATCTCTTCTGTTGAGTTAATATCTACACTTCTCAAGATTGAATAGAGAAGGAATAAGACTCATATGTCAAATTAGTCTGAGACTACTACAATATCAACTATCAGAGATTTGAAGAAGCAGATGTTTAAGATATAGAGACAGTGAAATACAATTCTCTAGTAAGTAATAATCTTTGATAACACTTCATATCATATAGAACTATAATACTAACTTTGAAACAGAACTTATATACATTAATTGTAACTGAAAATCAGACAAAACTACATACTTGTAAAACTGAATTTGACTACTATCTTCAAGATAATTCAATGAATTTACATATTAAATCAATTCTAGAGTTATGAAAAATTGTTAAGAGTATATATTCAACTGTTACACTGATAATATATGATATTCTGATAATTTCATTGACAGAGATGAGAATGAAGTGAAAGTTCAACTCAAGTTGAGATATTTATTACTATTATCAGAGATAATTATAAGAAGAAACAATTAAGAAACTCATGATTGTAAAATATATAATTATCAGATAGTTTAATATCTCTGATCACAGTATATCAGAGAAGTGTAGTTTTCATGAGAAAGTAAAGAATAAACTTATACAAGAATGTATTTAGTTGTTTCATAAGCATTATTAATAATCATTATCAAATTCTGATTATATAAGCAATCACTGAATGAACTGAATGAGACTGATTTTGATCTTCAGTCTCAGTCTCATTCTGATTTTGAAAGAATGATTATCTTTCACAGTTTATTCTGAGAAATTACTCTCATTTCACTATTCTTGAATTAAATCTGGTCATTTTTCACACTATTTCTCTCAGAAATGATTCATTTTCAGATTTTTTTAAGACTTGATTCTGGTGAGACTTACATCAAGAAATGTATGAGATCAGATCAAATGAAATCAAATGTGAAATTCATGATCCCGCCGGCCAGTCTAATTACAACACACACAAGGCTTCTCAGAAAGAGAGAGAGAGATATGAGGAAATATAGAAAGCAGAACACAGCATGCAAACAGCTCATTCTCATGATGACATGTCAGACAAGATGTACAAGTCTCACATCTGTGAGTGTAAAAGAGTACAATATTCACATTTCTGTTCTTAAAAACACAGATATTCTTCACCTGCATTACAAAGTCAGATGACAAATATCAGAGAATAGACTGATACAGATTAATCATTCTGAAGATATTCATTAGAGCAGATATACTTATAATATTGAATTTATTACTTGTAAAAAGTTTCTTGATATCTGTGAACACTATAACTTCATACATAATAAAACTCATAATAATTTTCTCTAAGAACAGGAAAATCAGCATTAGAAAGAAAAGATGAAAAAGAAAAAGACTTACAATCTCAATACTGTTGAGAGAGAGAGTGATTCTTTGATATGAATAAATAATTATCTCACTATGAATATTTAAAATGAATGTAATAATCAGTGTCTGCAACTGAGCTTCAGATAGTCATATTATATATCATCTTTATATAATAAATCATTCTAGAGATTAGCAAGAAGGGCAGGAGTATACATACTAAGAAATGTGATTCATTAAGTCTATATAACATCTTCTTGAAATGAGAAGAGCTGATAATAAAAGCAGAGACAGCAGAATCAGAGAGAGTAGAAGTAGTAGAAGTAAGAATCACAGAAACAGAGATAGCAGAAGCAGGAGAATCAGACACAGAGACAAGTGTAGAAGATTGAGAGAGAGTAGCAGAGAAAGAAACAGAGAAGAAAGCAGCAGAGAAAGAAGCAGCAGAAGAGATAAAGAAGAATACAGAAGACTCAGTTATATATAATACAGACAATTTCTTTATTATCACATTCTTCAAGTTCTCAATCAATGATTTAATATTGAGTTCACTATCATCAGTGAACACAGATCTGTCAATATATGAAGATTCTATATAAATAAAAATAAACATATCAGCATCTGCATTCACATAAAATCATGCTAGAAGACATGATCAGAAGCTCACTGAGAAGAAAAATGATCAAAAGTATATAAGAAGATGAGAAAGATGTGTTATTTATAATAATACATTCTGATGATTATTAAAAGAGAACAAGTCCTGATCACATTTCACAATGTATTATACTTACTGCTAATAAACTGCTTGATATGAGCACTACAATGACACTTGTTATGAGAATGAGAAGTCATCATCAGAAATGTGTATAATATGATAGATAAATAAATAGAAGATGTTGAATAGAAGAAGAAGCAGAAATCTTGAATGAGATAATAACATTCAATAATGATGATAATGAAAAAGATGATTGAAGAAGAGAGAAAGTTAGTAAATAAGTAATATAATACAGTAAAAGTTTCTTTGTGAGAGTGTATACAGAATACTAGCTGAATCAGAGATAGATCATACAATTATGAACACTAGTAACATACTAATTCATATAAAGCTAGAATGAATATAATGATTATATGAGTGTGACTGAATCTAGTGAGAAAGAATGTGATTCAGAAGAATGTATAATTATCAGATAATAACACAGCTGATTCTGAACTGGCTTATAAATGTAAAGAGGTCATAGCAGCCATCAATTAATTTAGTGTACAGTATATAGAAAGCCGGTATACGCCTGTAATTGTACACTAACTCAAGGAATCTTTGAATTACAAAGAGTAATATCAGTTTTCATCAGAGTATGAAATTCAATAATAAGATAATAAAAGAGTCTCAGAATAAAGAAAAGTAGTATAATAAGTCTATACTGAATAGATTGATATTAAGATATAGATCTTATATAATAAAAGAGGCCCGGTGACGTAGTGATTAAGTACGCTATCATGAAGCCTCAATTAGCGGCCTTCCCCTCAGGGAATAAATGTCAAGAGAGGGCAGGTTCGAACCCTGCAAGAGCTATCTTAATCACAGCTTTCACTGTTAAGTTATAAAACAGTATCAGAGACCCTCAGATGCACTATAGTGAATCATTATCAAGCTTAAGATGTTCATCTCAGAGGTTCTCAGATGCTAATTCTCACTGATCTTAGAATTAACAGCTCTTCAGATACTTCAAGTTAGATCAGTACTAGAGTGATTGAGATCTAGAATGTCTGCAGAATAGTAAATTATTATCAAGCTTAACTAGTCAGATCTTATCTCTCTCACTCTAGACACTCACTTTCAGAGAATTGAGATTTAAAAACTATCTGATTAGAACACTCTGAGTCTAGCAAGAACCTAGATAACACAAGACCTAGGCATTCTTAATAGAAGATTAGTGCAAGTAAGATCATGACAGTCAATTGATAAACTGAAATGCTGAGATTGACAGCTGAAAGATTAGAGACTTAACTAGAATTAAGTAGCTCTAGTGTTATTCTTAGTGAGAATCTCACTTATGAATAAGCTAGTTACATGAGCTAGCTGAGTGACAGCTCTTTAGAGAGAATGATAACCTCTGAAGCAGGTCTGAGAGAACAGAGACAGTGATCAGTTACATAGAATATTAAAATATGTATATAGCTTAAGATGTAAACTGTAGAGATCTTATTCTGTAGCTCTTATTATTTTACTTTACTTTTTTCTTTCTATTCTTTTCAATCTATCTATTTAATATGTCTATCTTTAAGACTGTGTTCTCTTTATTATTATTATTATTATTCTTCAATTATAGATGTATGCAGTCAGAGACTATGACATCTATCTGAGAACTTTTAATTCTCAGAGTTTTTCCTATATCTATAGAGTCAACTATTATACACTTATCAATTTCAGATATGCAAAATCAGAAAATTCCAGCTCAGAATATAAAAACTGTTTACAAATTGCAGTATTTCAACACCTTCTGATACTTTGAAATCATTTGAAAATATCATGACAAAGGAAAAGAGAACATAGTCTTAAAGATAGACACATTAAATAGATAGATAGAAAAGAACAGAAAGAAACAAGTACAGTAAAGAGAGACTATAACAAAATAAAATTATTAAAAGATAGTGTATAGCTGTTTTAACAGACTATATCTAATTAATTTCCACCTCTTCATATTCAGATACTTCTGAATTGAGTCATTTTCTTGTAGCTGCTTGAGTTTCTGATAGAAAGTCTATTAAGTATTTAATTCCTGTCTCAGTTGAGAATAAGAACCTCATAATTAATTGATTTAAATCATACTTCTTCTTTAATCTGACTTTGAGACTATTGTATAATGCACAATGTATTACAATATACTCAGGATTTTCATTTGTATTGCAGAATGAGCACTCTGTTGAATCAAATCTATCATCAAATCTTTGTATATAGAATTTGAAATAACCATGTCCTAGTTTTAGCTGAATTATGAATGAGAATATTTTCTTTTTACATTTAATTCAACAAGATTTTCACTTTGATTTTGTCTCAAATCTTGAATAATGTATGCTCTTCTTTTGTTTCTGCCAGCTTTCATTTCACTTATTTAAACAAGATTCTTTTATCTTTCTCTTTATGAAAGATCAGAATACTGTTTTTTAAATAGATCTACTTAATTCTGAATCTCTTTTTACAGCTGAATCAGTCAATTCATTGTCATGAATATTCATATAAGCAGGAACTCAATGCAGATGAATTATCAGTTTAGATGTTCTTCTCTTTTGAATTTTCAAAATAGAGTTTAAGATCAGTTCAAGATTCATTTGATCATTATAAATCTGACTATTTCTAAGTCTTTTTAAAGCAGCTTGACTATCAGAGAATATTCATACCTCTTTTAAACTATTTCTTCTTTTATAAGATTTTATTTCAATAAGTTTGAAAGCTTTCACTATTGCAAATAGTTCAGCATCAAAGACTTCAGATTCACAGCCTAAATTTCAGAAATCTGAGATAAAATTGATATTATCTTCAGTATAAGCAATGCCTGCATCTAATCTATTCAAATTCTCATTTTTTGAGTCATCTGAGTAAATCAGAATAGAGTTTTTTATATTGATTGTAGAGATCTTCTTCAAATACTGTTCATATTCTCTCTCTTTAGATAGTTCACTTATTTGTAAGTCTATGAGAGATTCCAGCTTTTCTCTTCAGAGAGATATCTTCTCATGATCAATTTTCTCAACATTTAATGAAGAAAATTGATTCTTAATAAGTGAACATAGTCTATACAGTTGAGAGGGCATTTTCTTTAAAGCATTATTCTCATTTCAATCAAGAAATCTATTTCAATTCAGTTCATTTCCTGAGTTAACTGATAGAAATGAAGAAGAGACTCTTTCTCTGATTATATAATTTAAGCTCATCTTCATGACTCTCAGAGCATAGTTCATACAGGCCTTTTCAAATTGAATAGCAGAAGATGGAATTGAAGCTTCAATTTTCATTGCTTTAATAGAAGATGATTTGAATGCTTTCAGAATTCTTCTCAAAGCTCTGTTTTATAGACTTTGAAATAGTTCAGTGAAGTTATCTTGATCATTTCATCAAACTTGAACTTCATAATCAGCTACTGAGATAATACAGGCTATGTATAACTGTCTCATAGCCTGAAAAGATAGACCTCTCTCAGTATTTGATAGTCTGATTATACTATTCAGTAGTCTCTCTGCCTTGATGATTCTTTGTTGAATATAATATTTAAAATTCAACTTGAAGTTTAATCATACTCCTAGTCATTTGACATTCAAACTGAGTTTAATCTCTTTATTCAAAAGAGTTAGACTTAGTTCTTTCTCAT
Source organism: Blastomyces gilchristii SLH14081 (assembly GCF_000003855.2). NCBI lineage: Eukaryota > Fungi > Ascomycota > Eurotiomycetes > Onygenales > Ajellomycetaceae > Blastomyces > Blastomyces gilchristii. The sequence goes on along the minus strand of NW_003101676.1, from coordinate 900,244 downwards.
TAAACCTGGAAAAAAAGTGAATTAACTTAGTTTTATTCATATTAAATTGAATTAGATTGATATCTGCTCTAATAAAGATTTCCTTTACTGCTTTCTCAATCACTTCTAAATTCTCTTTGATTGTCTTTGAACTGTAGAGTAGATCAATATCATCCACATAACTTGAAGATCTCACTATTTTCATCTCTCTATTCTTGAATAGATATGCAGTGAAAATTGCAAATAAAATAGGTGAGATTGAAGATTCTTATAATACTTCTATTTTTATCTCAGTTTTATCTTGTTTTCTTTCATCAAAGAATAGTTGTATAATTCTTTTAGACATGAAATAATTAACTCATTTTATTAGAGAAAGTGACAGTTTTAACATCTTCAAAGTTTGAATCATCTTAGACTTTGAAACATGATCAAATGCATCTTTTATGTCAATAAAAACTACAGTTGAGACCAGGTCTTCATGCTTTGCTACTTGAATATCATGAATAACTGAGAGAACAGTGTCAATTGCAGAACATTGTTTTCTATCTCTCATTTATTCATTAAATAGAAGAGAATCACTAATAGAGCTTATAAAAGATAATCTAGTAGCTATTATCTTTTCTAGAACTTTTTTCAAATAGTTCAACAGAGATATTACTCTATATGACTTAGAAATTGAAGCTTTTCTATTAGATTTTGCAAGGATTACTTCAGTAGCTTCTCTCCAGCATTCAGAATGATAATCATTTTTCAAGAGATTGAAAAAGAGCTCAAAATATTCATTCTTCAAGTAGAAATATGTGTTTTGAATAATTAAATGATTAATTGAATCAGGCCCTGCAGCAGTTTTAATTGAACTTAAGAATATTGCTGACTCTAGTTCATCACATGTAAGCTCAGGCCATTCCCAGTTATTTTCATCAATATATTCATAAAATGACATATTCTTCTCTTCTAGATATGATGAGTTTTGAAAGAGAATTCTCATAAAAGCTTGACATTTTTTCTCAAAAGAGTTTGCTGTATACAATTCATTCTGAAATTCATATTCTAAGGTTGAAAGCTTTGCTACACTTCTTATTTTATTATAGTTGAAGACTTTAAAAACTTCTTTTTCTTATGCTTCTTTAAGAAATTTGTTTCAGCAATCTGTTTTGGCTTTTTTAATATCTGAAAAATATTCATTTTGAATAGCTTTGAACTCTTCATCAGATATTAAGTTATTCTTTCAATCTCTCTTAGCAGTGGCTAATTGCTTTCTTTTAGAAGTGATATTCTCATTCCATCAAGGTTTGAAATACTCAGAAGACTTTTTCTTTGAAATATTTTCTTCAATACTTGTTAGAAGAATAGATGTAATCAGCTTTACTCTACTCTCAAGCATTTCATTTAAGATATTTTGACTTTGATTTTAATAGAGCTCACTCTGCCTTTCAGATTTCAGCTGTTTTACTCTTTCTTCAACTGCTTTTCAATTAGCTTTTTCAAAGTTATACTAATTAGAGAGAAGAGGATTTTCACTTCTTTGTTTTTCACTCAGTTCAATATCAAATTGAATGATCTCATGATCTGATTCTGAGGTTTCATTTGAATCAATAAACCAGTTTATAAGTCTTTTTTCAATTAGATTTTGTGACATGAAAGTTAGATCTATAATAGATTTCTGTTTCATACCTTTTCTAAAGAATGTTTATTGATCAGACTTGTTAACTAAATCTATTGAATGCTTAAAAGTTTATTCAACCAGTTTATCTGCTCTTACTGCTCTTGTGCACTCTGAGTTCTATCAGAAATAATGTGCATTGAAGTCTTCTGCAATTATAGAGTTTTTTAAGAGAGTTATATTTAGACTGGCCGCCGGGATCATGAATTTCACATTTGGTCTCATTTGGTCTAATCTTATACATTTCTTAGCGTGAGTCCCACCAGGACCAAGCCTTAAAAAAATCTGAAAATGAATTATTTCTGAGAGAAATGATGTGAAAAATGACTAGATTTAATTCAAGAACAGTGAAATGAGAGTAATTTCTCAGAATAAACTGTGCAAGATGATCATTCTTTCAAAATCAGAATAAGACTGAGACTGAAGATCAAATTCAGTCTCATTCAGTTCATTCAGTGATTGCTTATATAATTAGAATTTGATAACAATTATTGATAACACTCATAAAATAACTAAATACATTCTTATACAAGTTTATTCTTCACTTTCTTATGAAAACTACACTTCTCTGATATACTGTGATCAGAGATATTAAACTGTCTGATAATTCCATGTTTTATAATTATCTTCAGTGATAGTGATAAATATCTTAACTTGAGTTGAACTTTCACTTCATTCTCATCTCTGTTAATGAAATTATCAGAATATTATATATCATCAGTGCAACAGTTGAATATATACTCTCAACAATTTTTTATAACTCTAGAATTGATTTAGCATGTAAATTCATTGAATTATCTTGAAGATAGCAGTCAAATTCAGTTTTATAAGCATGTAGTTTTGCCTGATTTTCAGTTATAATTAATATATACAAGTTCTGTTTCAAAGTTAGTATTATAGTTCTATATAATATGAAGTATTATCAAAGATCATTACTTACTAGAGAATTATATTCTACTATCTTCACATCTCTAACATCTGCTTATTCAAATCTCTGATAATTGATATTATAGTAGTCTCAGACTAATTTAACATACAAGTCTTATTTCTTCTCTGTTTAATCTTGAGAAGTGTAGATATTAACTTGACAGAAGAAATCTAGTAGAGCTGCTACAGCATAGTACTCTGTAAAAGATTGTTCAGTTTTACTGTAATAATATGCTAGTTTATTTCTTACAGTAATAATAGCCTGTGCTATAGTATTATCTCAGACTGAATTTCTTTTTAAGTGATTCAACTGCTTCTTAAGATGAGTAAATAAACTGTTATACACTCATCAGACTGACTGCAGCATTGATGTATAAGTGATTAAGACTGTCTTTGTTATCTTATAAAACTGAAACAGTAAATCAATCACATATTTCAACTGAGTTTACTTTATATTAGAAAGTTTCAATATCTGAATCTTTTTCTGATCAGAGTGTTGCACTTAATGATCAATTATCTGACACAATCAAAGAGTCTGAATAGTTATCTTATATATTGAACTTCATTATATTCTAATATTCTGTATCATATTCAGTGATGTGACTGATTTATTTATTTATTGAATATTATGAAATCATTGTTATTATTTAGAGGAAATACAAATCATATTAGCAATGTTTTAAATCTGTGATATTTAAATTATTAGTCAATCTATTCAAAATTAACAGTAGTATTATTAAAAAGTGTTGTAAGAGGCCTACGCTGAATAGATCAGTATTATATTGATAGGTTTTATATAACAAAGAGAATAACATTAGAGAAGGAAAAGAAAGAGAAAGTGTGAGAATTGGCAATTGAAGTGAATGTTTATACATGTATATGATGATGTATGCAGTGAAGCTTTGAAGCAGAAGAATCTATACATGTTCATAGCAGCTGAGAATTGACAATTGAGAATGGCTAAAAATCAGAGTGTATGCATTCAAGAATGAAGCAGTTGAAATCTGTGAAGTGTAATGAAATAGTCTATATAATTGATCAGGCTCAGCCTGTCACATTAGCCTCTTCTTTTCAGAAGCAGTTCTCATTGATCAAGAGTCTCTGTTTCAGATAATGCAGAACTCAGAGTTCAGATCAGATAATCATACTTAACTCATTTCATGAGATATTGTCAGTCACAGCTGCAGAGTCTCTTATTGAGAATATTCTTAATCTCTTACTCAAGTTCATTACCTTCTTCTATAATGCCTGACAGCTGTCAGTTGAAAGTCAGTTAAGAAGAGAATGAGTTAGTGACAGCACAGTGAAGCAAGCTTGTATGAAAGATATCATGAATCTCTGATGATGTGTTAAGACAGTAGTTATAACTATCTAAAACTTCTATCACTTTATACTTGACATGGCAGTAATTCAGTGTATGAGATGAATGTGTAGTCTGTATATTCTTAAGATTCAATCATATCAGATCTTCTATCTTATATTATTCAGCAGAGTCTTGATAAATATTGATTTAATCTTCTTGATTCTGTTTAGCACTTATCATGAACACTTCTACTTAATCACAGATGTCTCAGAGTTTCATTACTATATTATCAGTGATCTGAATTGAACTACAGAGGTTCAGTGTGAAATGTATGATTTCTAGAAGATTCAGTACTTTTATGTAATATTCATGTGTGAGAAAGAATGAGCTTACATCTATTAAAACAGCATCTTGATCATTGATAGTAATCTCTGTATGTAGAAGAAGATCATGTCAATCATCTTATAAGTGATTACAGAACTTATAAAGATAATTCTTCATAGTCTGAATTATCTATTCTGACACATCATCAGTCTCAGAGTAATAGGCAGTTGACAGACAGTGTATAATCTTGAGAACTTGACAGATTCTTGTTTAGAGAGTGCTCATGAATTAACAGCTCTGATCTGATACTATAGATCTCAGCAATTCATATATCCGATAGAATGAGCTCTGTAGAAAAGCTTTGATGACTTGTTCAGTATTCATTTTATCACAAGATTTCAATATTACATCTTTGCTTAATCAATTCACAATGATCAGAATATTTCTACAATTCTTACTCTCAGAAAGATTGATAGTAAAGTTAATTATCACATCTCATCAGATTCTATCAGAGATATTAAGCAGTTTCAGCAGATCTTTTCTACAGTTCTTTTACAAGATAATAGAAGAACAACAGTTGTAGTTTCAGATAAAGTGTCTGATACTGTTTAATATCTCAGATCAGTAGAATTCTCAGAAGATCATTTTATACAGTTATTCACAGTCTGAATGATCAGTTATACATAAATCATGCATCTCTTATATTATCTGAGTGTATAAGAATTTGAAGTGAGAGACTCAGCATTATTCACAGAATTATAGAGTGTTATTATCATTGATTAAATATTCTGAGATGTCAGTTTTTATATGTAGTTCTGAGAGAAATCAGAATACTTCTTAATATTCTACTTCAGTGAGTACTTGAAGAAGTTCATCAGTTTAAGCTGTTACATGTCATAATTCATCTAGTATAGATTTGAGAGAAGTTGAGATATCAGTGTCAGTGTCAGTGTCAGTATCAGTTCAGAGAGACAGTATTCTAATCAGAGAAGCATGTATAGTGTCATGAGTTGTTTCATCTTGATCAACTAATATCTTCAGATCTAGAAGCTGATATTCTCAGTTCATTTAACAGGTGTCTGCTACATTGAAAGGCATATCTTACTCTCATTATAAGAGAGCATCTGTCATTGAGTTCTGACTGCTGAGATAATAGTGTATTGTAAAATAAAAGCAGCTTAAGAACTCAAATCATCTTATCTGTCATTTGATAAGTTTATAAGTAGTTGTGAAGTATTTGAGGTTCTTATAATCTGTGATTATCTCAAATTCAGAGATACTTCAGAGTTCAGAGTTTCATTCTTCTAAACAGTATATGATTATAAGAAGTTTCTTATTGTAGATCTTATAATTGCATTCAGTGAGACTCAGTTTCTTAGACATGAAGATATATAATTGTAGAACATCTTTATCATCATATTATAATATCACTTCTTCTATCACATAGTCAGAGAAATCAGTCTCAATAACTGTCTTGTGATCAGAATTGAATGTTATCAGTAGAGAGGTATTAATAAACATCTTCTTCATCTGTATAAATGCAGCTTCAGTGTCTGCTGATCATTGAAATACTGAGTCTTTCTTAGTGAGATCTGTAAGTGATCTCATAATATCTGAGAAGTTTCATATAAATCACTGATAGAAGTTAGTGAATTCAATGAAGCTTTGTATATCTTTCACAGTATATGAAGCTTCTCATTTGAGAGTGACAGAGATCTTCTCAGAATTCATTTAAATTCTCTTATCAGCTTCTATGATGAAATCTAAGTATTTAGTACTCTTAACTTCAAAATCACACTTATTAATATCAATTAATAGTTCTGCTTCTTGTAGTCATTGTAATACTCTTTATATATACTCTTGATACTCTTTTCTGAATTCATCAGTGAAGATGAGAATGTTATCTAGATAAGCAGATGCAAACTTATTAAGAAAATCTCAGAGTGCTCAGTTGATATACTTCTGAAATGTACTGAGAGCATTAGTCAGTTCAAAGAGTGTGACTATTCATTTAAAGAGGTCATCATATGTTCAGAATGCTGTAAGTCATTCATCTTCTTCAGTGATATGAATCTTATGAAACATAGTAATAATATCTAGCTTTGTAAACTATTGAGCTCATCTGATCTGTGCTAGAGTTTCATTGATAAGAGATAAGAGATATCAATCTTTCTTTATCAATCTGTTCAGATCTCAGTAGTTCACACAGAATCAGAGTTCTTCACCTGACTTCTTTACAAAGAGAATAGAAGCTGCAGCAGAAGAGTTACTAATATATATAAATTTCTTATTTAACAGATTATTGAGTGTCTTCTGAAGAAGAAGGAGTTCATCTTAAGACATATTATAAAGAGAACTTCACAGTCACTCAGAGTTCTTATTATTCTTCTTTTCTAACTTGATACTGTGATTCACTTCTGAGCCTTGTAAAGAAGATATATTTATAATATTATCTTATCAGAAGACATCTAGATATTCATGATATTATTAAAGAAGTTTTGTGTAAGAACTAGTTATTATAGTACAAAATAACTTTTCTAGAGCTTTCTTGATATCAGTCAGACTGACAGAATAGATTGATACATGATTCTACTGTTAGTGACTTTGTTAGTGACTCTGTCAGCAGTTTTGATGACTTCTTTTTCAGAGTATTTCATAAGTGTTGACAGAGATCTGTGTCAGATTCATAGTCTTGTGAATATCATCTTCATGAATTCTATCATTATTAGAGAATATTAAACTCCTGTTTCAAGCATTTAATAAGATGTCTTATTCAGATAGTCAGACAAGTTCTAATATCAGATTATAATCAAGATTATTAACTTTATATATGTAGACATCTTCATACTGATGTTCTCTGATATCTATGTTTAATTTCATCATATAACAGATGTAAACATCTTTTAAATCATTGAATTCTGCAAGAAGTCAGGGTTTTGATAAGAGAATACACTGAAGATTATAATATCTTATAACTGAAGATTTTATCATTGTATAGTAACATAGATCACTGTCTATTATAACTTTCATATTATATATATTATCAATCACAGTATTACATTCATTGTCATTTTCTCTTTAAATCATTGTTGTCTGATCTCTTCAAGCTTCTGTTTATAAATTTGAATAGAAGCTAATCTTTTTCCTGTTTCATCAGAGTATTCTCATAGTTATCTTCTAAATCTTTCTATAATGTAATGTGATTGATGCAAACAGATGTTAATTCATTCTTTTAATAAGAAGACACTGATCTTTCTCTTGAGTGTGGAGACACATAGGTCAATCAGCAGTTGAAAGTGATGTATTCTAATCAGTTACAGTTGATACATACTTTACATTGACATCAATCAGCAACTTCTTCAAAAGTGATCTCAGAAACTCAGAAGCCTGTTCAAACAGTGAAAACTCTTGCTCATACATAGACATTTGAGTCTATTCAGTTCATAGTATCTGTATTATTGCTGTTACTTCTCTTCAGCACAGATGTATTATTATTATTATTATTCTTCAATTATAGATGTATGCAGTCAGAGACTATGACATCTACCTGAGAACTTTTAGTTCTCAGGGTTTTTCCTATATCTGTAAAGTTAACTATTATACATTCATCAATTTCAGATATGCAAAATCAGAAAATTCCAGCTCAGAATACAAAAACTGTTTACAAATTGCAGTGTTTTAACATCTTCTGATACTTTGAAACCATTTGACAATATTATGACAAAGGAAAAGAGAACACAGTCTTAAAGATAGACACATTAAATAGATAGATAGAAAGAAATTGAAAGGAAAAGATAAAGTAAAGAAAGACTGTAATAAAACAAATTATTAAAAGATAGTATATAGCTGTTTTAACAGACTATATCTGATTCATTTCCTCCTCTTCATATTCAGATAATTCTGAATTTAGTCATTTTCTTGTAGCTGCTTGAGTTTCTGATAGAAAGTCTATTAAGTATTTAATTCCTGTCTCAGTTGAGAATAAGAATCTCATATTTAATTGATTTAGATCATACTTCTCTTTCAATCTGACTCTGAGACTATTGTATAATGCATAGTGCATTATAATATACTCAGGATTCTCATTTGTATTGCAGAATGAGCATTCTATTGAGTCAAATCTATCATCAAATCTTTATATATAAGATTTGAAATAGCCATGTTCTAGTTTCAGCTGTATTATAGATGAGAATATTTTCTTTTTACATTTAATTAAACAAGATTTTCACTTGGGTTTTGTTTCAAATCTTGAATAATGTATACTCTTCTTTTGTTTCTGCCAGCTTTCATTTCACTTGTCTAAACAAGATTCTTTTATTTTTCTCTTTATAAAAGATCAGGACACAATTTTTTGAATAGATCCGCTTAATTCTGCACCCTTTTTTACAGCTGAATCAGCCAATTCATTGCCATGAATATTCATATGAGCAGGAACCCAGTGCAGATGAATTATCAGCTTTGATATTCTTCTCTTTTGAATTTTCAAAACAGAGTTTAAGATCAGTTCAAGATTCATTTGATCATTATAAATCTGACTATTTCTAAGTCATTTTAAAGCAGCTTGACTATCAGTGAATATTCATGTCTCTTTCAAACAATTTCCTCTTTTATAAGATTTTATTTCAATGAGTTTGAAAGCTTTCACTATTGCAAATAGTTCAGCATCAAAGACTTCACATTCACAGCCTAGATTTCAGAAATCTGAGATAAAATTGATATTATCTTCAGTATAAGCAATGCCTGCGCCTAATCTATTCAAGTTCTCATTTTTTGAGCCATCTGAATAAATCAGAATAGAGTCTTTTATATTGATTGTAGAAATTCTCTTCAAATGCTGTTCATATTCTTTCTCTTTTGATAGTTCACTTATTTGTAAGTCTATAAGAGATTCAAGCTTTTCTCTTCAGAGAGATAACTTCTCATGATCAACTTTTTCAACATTTGAAGAAGAAAATTAATTTTTAATCAGAGAGCATAGTCTGTACAGTTGAGAAGGCATTTTCTTTGAAGAATTATTTTCATTTCAATCAAGAAATCTATTTCAATTCAGTTCATTTTCAGAGTTAATTGATGGAAATAAAGAAGAGACTCTTTCTCTGATTATATAATTTAAGCTCATCTTTACAACTCTCAGAGTATAGTTCATACAGGTCTTTTCAAATCTAATAGCAGAAGAAGGAATTGAAGCTTCAATTTTCATTGCTTTAATAGGAGATGATTTGAATGCTCTTAGAATTCTTCTCAAGACTCTGTTTTGCAGACTTTGAAAGAGTTCAGTGAAATTTTCTTGATTATTTCATCAAACTTAAACTTTATAATCAGCTACTGATGTAATACAGGCTATATATAACTGTCTCATAGCCTGGAAGAATAGATCTCTCTCTGTATTTGATAGTCTGATTATGTTGTTTAATAGTCTTTCTGCCTTGACAGTTCTTTGTTGTATGTGATATTTAAAATTCAACTTGAAGTTTAATTATACTTCTAATCATTTGACATTTACACTGGGTTTAATCTCTCTATTTAAAAGAGTTAGAGATAGTTCTTTCTCATTAAATCTAGGAAAGAAATGAATTAACTCAGTTTTATTCATATCAAATTGAATTTGATTGATATCTGCTCTAACAAAGATTTCCTTTGCAGCTTCTTCAATTACTTTCAAACATATTCTTTATCTGAGACTAGATTTTTATTTGAAAAGTGAATCTGAGATCTTTAATATTTGAAATAATGTGATTTGAGATCAATGTAATGAACATAAATCATAATCAGAAGTAATACTTTTAGATAATATAATAACTGTAAAGTTTGATTCTGATTTCAGACACAGTCACACAATCAGTCTAATTACAGCTGTGTTACTCTCACTATGAGAGATACACAGTTAATAATAAAGATTATAAAGACTCTGAGAAGTAACTATTTTAAGAATACTACAGCTCTGTAATCTTGATTTTTTTTATTTTTATTTTTTATTTTTTTATTTTTTTATTTTTCTTTTATTTTTTTTTCTTTTTCTTTTTTTTCATTGTGATTTTTTCTTATTTTTATTTTGTTTTTTGTTTTTTTGTTTTTTTTATATTTTATATTTTTTTTATAATTAAAATTATATAAATTATAATCTGTGTTCAGAAAAGTAATGATATTTAATAATACTCTCTATTGAATTTTTAACAAATAAGTACTATGTTATGATATTATGTAAGTGAGAAATAATTTCATAGTCTTATTTAATACTATTCTCAACAATGAGATCAGAATGAAAATGTGACTAAGAATATTATAATATTATTAATAAGAAGAAGAATTCTATAATAGAATCTCTGTTATTACTATAGAAGAAGCTGACTGCAGAGAATTAAAATTCTCTGAAGCTCAGAAACAGCGCTGATAAGACAGCTGTGTAACTTAGTATAAAAGATGAAAGAAAATCTGAGTCTTTATAAAGAACTGACACTGAAGATTATAAGCTTCTCATATTATATCTTACTATTATTGAATTAATAAAGAATGAAATAGTCTACACTCTTTTAATCTGACTACTTTTAGAATTCATTAATAAGTTACAGTAGAAGAATGTCTCTACTGTAACTTAAATTCAGAAGTTGAAGAAGAAAGAGTTCAGTTTAAACTTAAAAGAGACAGACTCTGAGTGAGATAGTACTGCTAAGAAATCAAGTCACTGATAACTAGAAGAATGTAGACTTCTACTACTAAATGATTCAGTCTTCATCTCTTATAGTAGAGCAGTGTGTTAGAAGTTATTGAGAATTTATTATAATAATTCTCATACTAAGCACTTCAGATTAGAGAAGACTGAAGAGCTTCTAAAATATAAATATATTTAAAACAAGCTTCAGACAGATATTAAAGAGTATATTGAGACTTATAATATCTATCAAAGAATAAAGATTCTGCAGTATAAGTAATACAGTAAGTTGATATCACTGCCTGTTTCAAGAAGCTTATAATAGAATCTATCAATGAATTTCATAGTTGATCTGCTGAAGTTAATAAGAGTCAAAGAATATGACTTAATTTTGATCATTGTTAATCACTTTACAAAGATAATCAGATATATCTCTACTTATAGAAAGATTAAAGTCTCTGAATTAACTGATCTGTTTTTAGATATTATTATTTATGATCACAGTGCTCTGAAATTATTAATAACAGATTAAGAATTTCTCTTTATCAGTAAATACTGATCATCTTTTTACTATTATCTTATAATAAGATGTCTTCTCAGCACTGCATTTCATTCATAGACAGATAATCAGACTGAACATTAGAATCAGATATTAGAACAGCATCTTTAAGTATTCTATTTATATTTTCAGAATGATTGAATCAAACATCTTCTAATCACTGAATTTATGTATAATAATGCAAAGAATGCAATCTTAAAAGTATCTTCTTTCTATACTTATTATGAATATAATTCTTCATTACTCAGTGACATCATGAATAACATTTCCAATAGAGAAATAGACAGTCAGAATGTCAAACAGATACAGAGAATAGAGTATTTCTCAGTATCAGAAGTAAAAGTAAGATTGAAACTTTTAAATAAAATTCATAAGAAGATGATAAAAAGCATCTGTCATACTCAGAAGTAGTAGATAGAATACTATAATTAAAAACATCTTTTAATAAAGTTCTTAATAGAGAATCAAGTACTACTTTCAGCAAAGAATATCAAGATAATAAGACTGTATAAGAAGCTCAGTGAGTGATAGCTAGAATCTTTCTTAGTAATAAGAGTGATGAGTAAGCAGACATATAAGTTAAAATTAATCTTAGAATTGAAATCAATTCATTCTGTTTTTCATATTATCTATTTAAAGTTCTATAAGTAATATCTCAGAGTAGAGTCACCTTAGTCAGATAATATCAAGATTGAGAATGATACTGAATATCTTGTGAAGAAAATATTGAATAAGTGAATATATTACAGTAAGCTTCAATATCTTGTTAAATGAAAAGATTATTTATTATCAGAGAATTCATGAGAATCACTTGAGTATTTGAAAAATGCTGAGAAAGAGATTGCAAGCTATAAGACAGCTAGTAGAGATTATCTTATTACATGTCAGAGATGTTGAGTAAGAAATATCACTTAAGACTTCTTATTTTTTTCAAAGAGTTTTTTAGAGATAATCTTGCAGTGATAAGCTGATATCTTATAAACTCTATAGCACTCTTCTTCTATTTTTTCTTAAAAGAGTTTTTTTTAGAAGTTTAATAAGACTATATATGTGTAAAATTCCTGAAGTAGTTAAGAGAAAGAAATATCTGAAATTAACAAGATTAATATTATTAATCTGTGAGTCACTGCTATTCTAATAGAGCTGCAGCTCATAGAAAAAGTAAAAAGAGAGATCTCAAGATCTACTCACTAACAATCACATTCTCATCAAACTCATTCTTCACTGTTAAAGTCTCTGACATCAGTATCTTTATCTACTATGAAGTTAGTACTGTGACATTGCAGAAGAGTATGAGAGATATATAATAAAGTATTAATTTATCAATTTACAAAGCATCTCAGTTATATACTTTAACTGAAGTGAGATTCTCTTTAATCAGTGATTTATCTCTGTGATGCTTTTAATAGTGACATTAGCTGATCTCTTCTTAGAATCAGTTATTCTGAGATATTTTCTTATCTCAGAGATTCACACTTTCATCTTCTTTTACAGATAAGTAAGAAGAATCTTCTCAGTCTTGATAAAATCTGTCAACACTTAAAGCTCTGAGACTCTTACTCTGTACTGCTTAAGTATCTGAGCTTTATATCAGAATCAATATAATGTCTTCTTGTGAGGTAATACTTATAGAAAGACAGAAGTTGTTATTACAGATGTAATGAAAATAACAGAAGTGAGAGAAGAAATAGATGTATAAGATTCTCTCTTTCTTTAGCTGCTTAGCATAGTACAGATATGTAATAATACTAATCAGAGAATACACTGAAGCCTTCTCATAGAAAGAAGATAAAGAAACTGCAGAATTCTACAGACTTAACTTAGCAGCATTCTGAGCAGAACTTAAGTATGTCTAGACTGACCGTGTGACCGTGTCTGAGACCAGGATCAAACTTTACAGTTATTACATTGCCTAAAAGCATTACTTCTAATTATGGTTTGTATTTATTACATTGATCTCAAATCATGTTATTTCAAATATTAAAGATTTCAGATTCACTTTTCAAATAAAAATCTAGTCTCAGATAAAGAATATATTTGAATTCTTAGTCACATTTTCATTCTGATCTCATTATTGAGAATGATATTAAATGAAATTATGAAATTATTTCTCACTTACATAATATTATAACATAGTACTCATTTATTGAAAATTCAATAGAGAGTGTTATTAAGTATCATTACTTTTCTGAATACAGATTATAATTCATATAATTTTAATTATAAAAAAAATATAAAATACAAAATAAAACAAAAAAATAAAAAATAAAAAATAAAAACAAAAAAAATCAAGATTATAGAGCTGCAGTATTTTTAAAATACTTACTTCTCAGAGTCTTCATAATATTTATTATCAACTGTGTATTTCTCACAGTAAGAATAACACAGCTGTAATAAATTATTATCTTAATATTATTTAATAAATAATCAGTATATATCTGTATAAATGTGAATAATTAGAAAATATACACTTAGAAAGTGTGATCAGAGTGAACTCTGCTGCTACTTGAATAATATTAAGAGTAGAACACTGAAATTAATAATTTCTTTCATCAATTTCATGAATAAGATTTGTGAAAATAATCTTGAGAAATATAAAATTCTCTGACTTCTGATAAAAATGAATCTCACAGAGAGACTCTATTTTCATAATATCAGAGACTGAGTATTATTAAAAAGTATTACTTTTATACAATATATATACACTTACTGCAGTGATTCACTCTCTACACAGATGACTGAAAGTTATAGTATTCTTATATCACATAACTCTCTCTGAGATGCTGCTGCTAGTTTACAACTCACACAGTCTCTCAGTTCAGTATGTACTGTATATATACAGCTCTGTATATTGAGACTGTGTTAATCATTATAATCTGATATAATACTTGCTTTTCATAAGTCATGTTTTATTTGATTGAAGAGGAAGAGAGAGATGTAACTACTATTTTATTTAAAAGAGAAATGAATAATTGAATCTATAGAAGATAATTTAATTTCTTCTACATTTAAAATTTGATTAGTCTATACTCTTCAATTTAAGATTTTCTGAGAGTGTTTTAATAGTTTTTATACCTAGACTGACCGTGTGACCGTGTCTGAGATCAGGATTAAACTTTACAGTTATTATATTGTCTAAAGGTATTACTTGTGATCATGATTTATATTCATTATATAAATTTCAAATTATATTATTTTAAATATTAAAGATCTTAGATTCACTTTTCAAATAAAAATCTAGTCTCAGATAAAGAATATATTTGAATTCTTAGTCACATTTTCATTCTGATCTTATTATTGAGAATGATATTAAATAAGATTATGAAATTATTTCTCACTTACATAATATTATAATATAGTACTCATTTGTTGAAAATTCAATAGAAAGTATTATTAAATATTATTACTTTTCTGAACACAGATCATAATTTATATAATTTTAATTATAAAAAAATATAAAATATAAAAAAAATAAAACAAAAAATAAAACAAAAACAAGAAAAAATCACAATAAAAAAATAAAAAAGAAAAATAAAAAAAATCAAGATCACAGAGTTATAGCATTTTTAAAATACTTACTTCTCAGAGTCTTTATAATATTCATTATCAATTATATATCTCTTACAGTGAGAGTAACACAGCTGTAATAAGTTATTATCTTAATATAATTTAATAAATAATCAGTATATATCTGTATAAATGTGAATAATTAGAAAATATACACTTAAAAAGTGTGATCAGAGTGAAATCTGCTATTATCTGAAAAATAGAAGTTAAAACTGATAAGTTTTTTATTTATTAAAAGATAATAATTTTTAATAATACTTCTGTTCTTTAATTGATTAGCAGAAGCTGATAGAGAAGAAGAGAATTAAGATCTTATTTAGATCTTAAATATACTTCATAATTCAGAATATTAAGAAGACAGCTCTGCTCTCTGAGCATGTCAATCTGCTTACTGCTGAGATGGAACCCGAGGCAGCAGACTAGAAAATGCAGGATTTTGAGACACAGGTTGACCTGACTGAGAGAGAGCAGTGAGAACTCTTCTCTGAGAAGACAGTGAAGAAAGATTTTGAAATGATTATTATCTCAGATAAGAAGAAGAAGAAGAAGAATGAGAATAAGAAGTAAATTATGAAGAATGATAAGAAGAATAAGAAAGAGAAGAAAGATAATAAGTAGAAAAATTTTTTTTCTTTTCTATATTAGTTAGTTGTAGACTCAGTAGCTGTTAGATAATAATTGAAATTAATTTCGAGTTTTCAAAAATTATTGTGCAAGTTGTAATCAATGTCAGAAATAATATATATATATATATTTAACTATCACGATTCACAAAACACTATAATGTATAACTTACAGTATAAGTATCAACATTTTTTCAACATTGATATTCACAATATAAATATATTTTTAATGATATCATCTGATAATGCAATTTGATAGAAATATGACAGAGATTAATCAAGATTGTTTATTTACTTTTTTTTATACATTGATGATATTTAATCTGAGTTAGTACTAAAATTATAACTAAGCTAAGAAAGAAGATTATTTTCTTTTATAATAATTCTTCTTACACACATCAGTGATCAGTTATTGAAAATAAATTATTATCTTTCTTAAATCTTTATCATGTCTTCTGAATTCACTTCTTTCACTTCTATTAAAGATTCACAAACTCTTTAAGAAATCACTGTGAATTACAAAGTCTATATTATTTACAATTCAACACAGAATGCTCTCTTTCAATTATAATGAATAATCACTTCATTTCTCACATCTGATTTCAGGCTATGAAATTTATGAAAAACTTAACACAAATATCAAGATGAACTATGAAATAATTATCAATAGATTGTATTGCAGATTACTGAAGAGCTATCTCTCTGCTATAATTACTACAACTTTATTCAGAAACATTCATCATAAACTGATTATAACTCTGAAGAAATTTTCTGATATCTGAAGTCATCAGAATGCAGATAATAAAAGAAAAATAATTAGAAAATTACTACTGAGCTGATAAGTTACTCTATCAGATAATGATTTTTAATAACACTAACTTTCTAATTTGAAGAAAATTATGTGAAAATAATTATATATCAGTACTCTGATTTTGCAACTCTTATCTGATAACTTTCATGAATAATTACTTCATATATGTATATCTCTGAATCTTTCTCTTTGATTGATTAAAAACCCTGACTTCTGAACACTTCTTCAAATGCTTAATTCAAATCTTTATATTTTATATCAATTCTGTCTTCAGTTCAATCTTGAGACACACTACAAAGTTAATATACAATATCTAGAATCAGAGTTAAAGAATCATCAAAGAGTGTCTCTCACAGTGAATATATGAACTAGTACAAACAATCTTGCATTTATGAGAGTTATATGTTATTACATTGATGAGAACTGAACTTATTAAGAGATATTAATTGAATTTAAATCATTGATCAGTAGTCATACTGAGAATTATATAACAGAGATATTAATGACTGTGATTAAAAATAACTATTAAGATATTAGTCACAGTCTTCTTACAATTATAACTGATAATGCTGTGAATAACTATACTATAATGAAGAGCTTAGAGTAAAAATTGACTTTGCATTTCTGAAATGATAAATAAGATTATATTCTTTGTATTACTCATGTGATTTAACTTGTGATACAAACACTGATAAAGAATCTTAACATTGAGACAAAGAATAATAAGATAACTGATTCTTGAGATGAGAATAAGATGAAAGTGATTACTCAAGTAACTTTTGTATTCATTTTATAAAAGATAATGTTTTTTTAATAACACTTTTTAATATTGCTTTTTGATAATGCTTTTTGATAATACTACTGTTAATTTTGAATAGATTGATTAATAATTTAAATATCACAGATTTGAAACATTACTAATGCAATTTGTACTGTGACGGGCTGCGCCCGATCAATTATATAGACTATTCCATTACACTTCACAGATTCCAACCACTTCATTCTCAAACACGTACACTCCGATTCTCGGCCATTCTCAATCACTGATCCTCAGCCGCTATGAACATGTATAGATTCTTCCGCCCTGAAGCTCCACTGTGTACATCATTATATATGTGTATAAATATCTACTCTGATTACTGATTCTCACACTTTCTCTTTCTTTTCTTCTTTAACATTTTTCTCTTTGTTGTATAAGTCTTATTTATTATACTGATCTATTCAGCGTAGGTCTCTTACACTAGAAAAACATTCATTATCTCCTCATTAGAAATAATTATTCATCAAGACATATCTGAACATGTAACAATGCATAAGAAAGAGAAACAATCAGTTAAAGCAGATATTAAGTTCTCAGATAGAAGCTTGCTCACCAGTCACTGTGACTCTGTAATAAGATTTTACAAGAGAATGTCAGTAAAAGACCTGAGAGTTCTGACACTCAGATATATGAGATATTCATATAATTACACTTCTTCAGATTTCACAGATATTACACATCTGACAAATAATATAATCATGTCTAACAATAATATGAGAGAACTCTCAAGTATGAGCATAGAAGTAATACTACAGTGGCTTCAAGCAATGTTGAAATTACAACAGCAACAGATAGCAGACATGCACACAACTTAACAACTTCAATATAAAGAGATTCAATAATTAATTCATGCAATTTTAACATCTACAGAATCAAATACAAAAGTGCTGAAAGAACACTTAGATGCTTCTGCATATTTCAGTACTTCTGATCTCACTCTCTACTCATCATGAAGAATGAAAATGCTTATAAAACTGAGTGTAGATGAAGATGTCATTGATTTATTAATCAATCAAGATTGATATATCAATGAATAATTGAAGAATTACATGAAACAGAAGTTTCATTCATGAATGAAAGCATGTGAGTCAGTGTTATGAACATCTGATAATATTATCAAATATCTTGATATTCTGTTCTGAGACACTGCCATGCAACAGAAAGTATTAGATTGATTACAGAGTACTTAACAGAGAAACACTTTTCTTACAACATTCATCCCTGACTTCAACATCAAGATTCTAGAAGCAGGTGATCAATCTTGAAAGAATTAAATGAAGATTAGTATGCTCAAGAAGATATTAACTTTTGAACTCTTACAGATTCTTATAAGTATAGATGAAGACTAGACT
Source organism: Blastomyces gilchristii SLH14081 (assembly GCF_000003855.2). Taxonomy (NCBI): domain Eukaryota; kingdom Fungi; phylum Ascomycota; class Eurotiomycetes; order Onygenales; family Ajellomycetaceae; genus Blastomyces; species Blastomyces gilchristii. The sequence continues at coordinate 881,667 of NW_003101676.1, read as the reverse complement.
TATAAAGGTTTCTACACACAGCTTCAGACATTAGATGATTATCTTATCAAGCTCAAGAGTATACAGAACAGTGACAGAAGACATTACACTTCAGTCACTTATACACTCACACTGAAGAACAGCAATGATGCAGATGCTATAAACTGAATAGATTTAAATGCCTATGCATAAGCAAGAGTCTTCACTGTCTGAACAGGCTTTCAAGTCTCTGGAATCACTTTCAAAGAAGTCACTGATTAATATCAACAAGAAGTATGTATTAACTGTAACTGATCAGAGCACATTGCTTTCAACTGTTGATCAGCCTACATGTCTTCTCATTCAAAGAATGAATCAGTGTCTGTCTGCATCAACCACATTACATTAGAGAAGGATTTGAAAGATAACTATAAGAATACTCTGATGAAACAGGGAAAAGATTAGCTTCTGTTCAAATTCACAAACAGAAGCTTAAAGAGATCAGATGATAATAATTTAAAGAGAAAATAACAATGAATACAATTCTTGTATCTACTGTAGTTGATAATATATATAATATGAAAGTCATGATAGACAGCAGTCTATACCACTATGCAATGATAAAATCTTCAGTCATAAGACATTATAATCTTCAGTATATTCTCTTATCAAAACCCTGACTTCTCACAGAATTTAATAATTTAAAAGACATTTGTACCTGTTACATGATAAAGCTGATCATAGATGTGAAAGAATATCAACATGAAGATGTCTATATATATGAAGTTAATAATCTTGATTACAATCTTATATTAGAACTTGTCTGACTATATGAACAAGGTATCTTGTTAAACACTTGAAACAGAAGCTTGATATTCTCTAACAATAATAGAATTCACAAAGATGATATTCACAAGATCATGAATCTGATACAGATCTCTGTCAACATGTATAAAATGCTCTGAAAAAGAAGTCATTAATAGCAGAATCATGTGACAATCTATTCTATCAGTCTGACTGATAGTAAAAAGGCTCTAGAAAAGTTATTCTATGTTACAATAACAGATTCTTATATGAAACTCTCTCAATAATATCATGAATATGTAGATATCTTCTGATAAGATAATATTATAAATATACTCTTCTTATAAGATTCTGAAGTGAATCACAGTATCAAGTTAGAGAAGAAGAATGATAAGAATTCTGAATCATTATGAGACTCTCTTTACAATATGTCTCAAGATGAACTTCTTCTTCTTCAAAAGACACTCAATAATCGCCCCGGTGGCTGAATGGTTAATGCGGCCACCCGGTAGCACCTTGGCGTGGGAAACCAAGGCGCGTGGGTTCGAAACCCGCAGGGGATACATTAAATCCGGAACTCAAGCACCTCAGGTTTCTAATAAATACAGAGGTGTACAAATCGCTTCAATGAATTGCTCTATGTTCCTGGGCTGGGAAGTTATTATCGCATGTATCTAATTGTCACTCCTTTGTATTTTCCTATGTTCTTGTTATCTTGGCGTGATCTCAACACCTGTATTTCCTCCTGTATAATCAACACTTGACCTGTATTTAACATCACGCAAGGACTCATCATAAGCTCCGCTTGCATATGAGTATAATGGAAGAATAATAATAATAATAATAACACTCAATAATCTATTGAATAAAGAATTCATACATGTTAGTAATTCTATCATCACAGTCTTCATTCTCTTTGCAAAGAAATCAGATAAAGAACTTTGATTCTGTATGAACTATTGAGAACTGAACAGAATAACAAAGAAAGACTGCTACTCACTATCTCTTATCAATGAAATTCTAGCTCACATTGAACAAGCTTAATAATTTATAAAACTAGATATCATTATCATATTTTATAAGATCTGCATCATTAAAGAAGATGAGTAGCTTACAGCATTTCAAACATGATATGATCTCTTTGAATGAATAGTTATCTTCTTCAGACTGACTAATATCTTCAGTACATTTCAGAAGTATATCAACTGAGCACTCTGAGATTTTCTTGATGAATTTGTATCTGTATATCTTGATGACATTCTCATCTTCACTGATGAGTTCAGGAAAGAATATCAAGAACATGTATAGAAGATATTATAATAACTATAAGAAGCAGAACTACTGATAGATATTGATAAGTGTGATTTTAAAGTCAAGAGTATTAAATATCTGAGTTTTATTATAGAAGCTGATAAGAGAATTTGAATAAATTCTGAGAAAGTCTTCATCATTCTTGAATGAGAAGCTCTGCATACTGTGAAAGATGTATAAAACTTCATTGAATTTGCTAACTTCTATCAGTGATTTATACAAAACTTCTCAGATATCATGAGATCACTTACAGAACTTATTAAGAAGAACTCAGTATTTCAGTAATCAGCAGACACTGAAGCTGCATTCACACAGATGAAGAAGATGTTTATTAATATCTCTCTACTAATAATATTTGACTCTGATTGTGAGATAGTTGTTAAAACTTATTTATCTGACTATGTGACAGAAGAAGTAATATTATAATATGATGATAAAAATGTTCTATAATTATGTATCTTTATGTCTAAGAAACTGAGTTCTGCTGAATGCAATTATGAGATCTATAATAAGAAACTTCTCATGATTGTACACTGTCTAGAAGAATAAGACTTCAATCTCTGAAGTATCTCTGAATTTGAGATAATCACAGATTATAAGAATCTTAAATACTTTATAATAATCGGTAAACTCATTAAATAATAGATACAATAATCTGAGTTCTTAAATCACTTTCATTTTACAATACACTACTGTCTCAGCAGTCAGAACTCAATGATAGATACTCTCTTATAATGAGAGCAAGATATGCCTTCTGATGTAACAGACACTCATTGAATGAACTGAGAACACTGACTTCTAGATCTGAAGATATTAGTTGATCAAGATGAAACAATTTATGACACTATATATACTTCTCTGATTAGAACATTCTCTCTCTGAACTGTCACTGACACTGACACTAATACTGACACTGATATCTCAACTTCTTTCAAATCTACACTGAATGAATTATGACATGTAACAGCTCAAACTGATGAACTTCTTCCAGCACTCACTGAAGCAGTATATCAAGAAGCACTCTGATTTGTCTCAGAACTACATATCAGAACTGACATCTCAGAATACTTAATTAATGACAATAATACTCTACAGTTCTATGAATAATGTTAAGTCTCTTACTTCAAATTCTTATACACTCAGATAATGCAAGAGATGCATGATTCATATATAACTGATTATTCAGATTATGAATAACTATATTAAATAATCTATCAGAAGTTCTACTGATCTGAGATATTAAACATTATCAGACATTTTATCTGAAACTGTAACTATTGTTTCTCTCTCATCTTATAAAAGAACTGTAGAAAAGATCTGCTGAAACTGCTTGATATCTTTGATAGAATCTGATGAGATATGATAATTAACTTCACTATTGATGTCTCTGAAAGTAAGAACTGTAGAAACATTCTGATCATTATAAACTGATTGAGTAAGAATATAATATTGAAACTCTGTAATAAGATGAATACTGAATAAGTCACTGAAGCTTTTCTAAGAAGCCTGTTCTATCAGATATATAAATTACTGAGATCTATAGTATCAGATCAGAGCTGTTAATTTATAAGCACTCTCTGAATAAGAATCTGTTAAATTCTTAAGATTATATACTATTTGTTAACTGTCTATCACTCTGAGACTGATAATATATCAGAACAGATAATTCAGACTATAAAGAATTATCTTTATAAGTTCTGTAACTACTTATAAGATGATTGACATGATCTTTTTCTATACACAGAGATTACTATCAATGATTAAGATGCTATTTTAACAGATATAAGTCTGTTCTTTCTTACACATGATTATCACATGAAAGTGTTAAATCTTCTAGAGATTATATAGTTCATACTGAACCTCTGCAGTTCAATTCAGATCACTGATAATATAGTAATAAAACTCTGAGACATCTGTGATTGAGCAGAAGTCTTCATAGTAAGTACTAAACAGAATTAAGAAGATTGAATCAATGTTTACTAAGATCTTACTGAACAATATAAGATAGAAGATCTGATATGATTAAATCTTAAAAATATATGAATTACATATTCATCTCACACACTGAATTATCACTATATAAAGTATAAAGTGATAGAAGTTCTAGATAGTCATAACTACTATCTTGACATATTATCAGAAATTCATAATATCTTTCATATAAGCTTACTCTGCTACACTGTCACTGATCTGTTCTCTTCTTAACTGACTTCTGACTGACAGCTGCCAGACATCATAGAAGAAGATAATAAGCTTAAGTAAGAGAGTGAGAATATTCTTGATAAGAGACTCTGTGATTATAACTGACAATATCTTGTGAAATGAGTCAGGTATAATTGTCTGATCTGAACTCTGAGTTCTGTATTATCTGAAACAGCGGCTCTTGACTGATGAGAACTGCTTCTGGAAAGAGAGGACTAATGTGGCAGACTGCGCCTGATCAATTATATAAACTATTGTATTACACTTCACAGATTCCAATCACTTCATTCTTGAATATGTACACTTTGATTCTCAGTCATTCTCAATTGCTGATTCTCAGCTGTCATGAATATGTATAGATTCTTCCACTCTGAAGCTTCACTGCATACATCATCACATATGCATATAAATATTCACTTCAATCACTGATTCTCACACTTTCTCTTTCTTTTCTTCTCTAATGTTTTTCTCTTTGTTATATAAGTTCTATTTATTATATCAATCTATTCAGCATAGGCCTCTTACATTGTACCTTCTCTAAACAATAACAGTAATTTCATGATATTTAATAAATAAATAAATCAGTCACATCACTGAATATGATACAGAATGTTAGAATATAATGAAGTTCACTATATAAGATAACTGTTCAGACTCTTCAATTGTATCAGATGATTAATCATTGAGTGCAACACTCTGATTTAAAAAAAGATTCAGACATTGAAACTTTCTAATATGAAGTGAACTCAGTTGAAATATATGATTGATTTACTGTTTCACTTTTATAAGATAACTAAGACAGTTTCAATCACTTATACATCAATACTGCAGTCAGTCTGATGAATATATAATAGTTTATTTACCTATCTTAAGAAGCAGTTGAATCACTCAAAAAGAAATTCAGTCTGAGATAATACTATAGCACAGGCTATTATTACTATAAGAAATAAACTGGTATATTACTACAGTAAAACTGAACAATCTTTTGCAGAGCACTATACTATAGCAGCTCTACATATCTCAGAAGAGAAAAGCTGAAATCTCTCATAGACTTACAAATAAGTAAACTATCTAAAGAGAGAGAATATAAACAGCATTTGAAGAAGATCTCTACAATTAATATAAAAGAATCTATTCTAATTTACTCAGATGACTTAAAAAATGAAAGTTTGAATAGATTAGATGCAGGCATTGCTTATACTGAAGATAATATCAATTTTATCTCAGATTTCTGGAATTTAGGCTGTGAATGTGAAGTCTTTGATACTGAACTATTTGTAATAGTGAAAACTTTCAAACTCATTGAAATAAAATCTCATAAAAGAGGAAATTGTTTGAAAGAGGCATGGATATTCTCTGATAGTCAAGCTACTTTAAAAAGACTTAGAAATAGTCAGATTCATAATGATCAAATGAATCTTGAACTGATCTTAAACTCTGTTTTGAAAATTCAAAAGAGAAGAACATCAAAGCTGATAATTCATCTGCACTGAGTTTCTGCTCATATGAATATTCATGACAATGAATTGGCTGATTCAGCAGTAAAAAGAAGTTCAGAATTAAGCAGATCTATTCAAAAAACAGTGTTCTGATCTTTCATAAAGAGAAAGATAAAAGAATCTTGTTTAAATAAGTGAAATAAAAGCTGGCAGAAACAAAAGAAGAGCATACATTATTCAAGATTTGAGATAAAATCAAAGTGAAAATCTTGTTCAATTAAATGTAAAAAGAAAATATTCTCATCTATAATTCAGCTGAAACTAGAACATGATTATTTCAAATTCTATATACAAAAATTTGATAATAGATTTGATTCAACAGAATACTCATTCTGCAATGCAAATGAAAATCCTGAGTATATTGTAATACATTGTGTATTATACAATAGTCTCAGAGTCAGATTGAAGAAGAAGTATGATTTAAATCAATTAAATATGAGGTTCTTATTCTCAACTGAGACAGGAATTAAATACTTAATAGACTTTCTATCAGAAACTCAAGCAGCTATAAGAAAATGACTGAATTCAGAAGTATCTGAATATGAAGAGGTGGAAATTGATTAGATATAGTCTGTTAAAACAGCTGTACACTATCTTTTAATAATTTTGTTTTATTATAGTCTCTCTTTACTATACTTGTTCTTTTCTGTTCTTTTCTATCTATTTATTTAATATGTTTATCTTTAAGACTATGTTCTTTTTTTCTTTATCATGATATTTTCAAATGATTTCAAAGTATCAGAAGGTGTTGAAATACTGCAATTTGTAAACAGTTTTTATATTCTGAGCTGGAATTTTCTGATTTTGCATATCTGAAATTGATAAATGTATAATAGTTAACTTTATAGATATAGAAAAAACTCTGAGAACTTTTAGTTCTCAGATAGATATCATAGTCTCTGACTGCATACATCTATAATTGAAGAATAATAATAATAATAATAGCAGCTCTACTAGATCTCTTCTGTTAAGTTAATATCTACACTTCTCAAGATTGAACAGAGAAGAAATGAGACTTGTATATTAAATTAGTCTGAGACTACTACAATATTAATCATTATAGATTTGAATAAGCAGATGTTAGAGATGTGAAGACAGTGAAATACAATTCTCTAGTAAGTAACAATCTTTGATAATGCTTCATATCATATAGAACTATAATACTAACTTTGAAACAAAACTTGCATATATTGATTGCAACTGATAATCAGGTAAAACTACATGCTTATAAAACTAAATTTAACTTCTATCTTCAAGATGATCTGATGAATTTACACACTAAATCAATTCTAGAGTTATGAAAAATTGTTAAGCGTACGTATTTAACTATTACACTGATGATATATAATATGATACTCTGACAATTGCATTAACAGAGATGAGAATGAAGTGAAAGACTACACTTCTCTGATATACTGTGATCAGAGGTATTAACCTGTCTGATAATTTCATATTTTATAATCATGAGTTTCTTGATTATTTCTTCTTGTAATTGTGCTCAGTAATAGTGATAAATATCTCAGCTTAAGTTGAACTTTATAAGAAAGTGAAGAATAAACTTATACAAGAATGTATTTAATTGTTTCATAAGTGTTATCAATAATTGTTACTAAATTCTGATTATATAAGCAATTACTAAATGAACCGAATGAGACTGAATTTGATCTTCAGTCTCAGTCTCATTCTGATTTTGAAAGAATGATCATCTTTCACTGTTTATTCTGAGAAATTACTCTCATTTCACTGTTCTTGAATTAAATCTGGTCATTTTTCATGTCATTTCTGAAAGAAATAATTCATTTTCAGGTTTTTTTGATGCTTGATCCTGATGAAACTCTTGTCAAAAAATGTATGAGATCAGATCAAATGAGATCAAATATGAAATTCATGATTCCGGCAACCAGTCTAATCTTGATGAATCTGCAAAAGTATACTATAAAGTATAATAATGTCTGTGAACAGGCTGAGAGAATTCAGAATATCTGAGAGAAAGTCTGTAAATTCTTGAGAAAGACTTAAGAGTATTAAAAGAGATACTATAACTCTAAGTATATTATAAAGAGTTTCAAGAAAGATGATAGAGTCTAGACTGGCCGCTGGGACTATGAATTTCATGTTTGATCTCATTTGATCTGATCTCATACATTTCTTAGCGTGAATCCCGCTGGGACTAATCATTAAAAAACATGCAAAGTGACTATATATCAGCTCTCAAAAGAAAATCATGACTTGAAAAAAATGAGAAAGTGGTTTCATTTGGTCTCATTTAGTCCCATTCTTAGCATAAAGTTACTATTTTTAGACATTTTAAGGTTTTTTTTAGACTATTTTTAATTTTTTAAAAAGTAACACTTTTTGATAATGCTCAAATGAGATTTAAAGTCATTTAAAGCAATAAAAATAATTTAAATTGAGAAGTGGAAATCATAGTCTCATTTGGAAAATGTGACAAGAGTAGACAGTAAGTCTCACTGAGACAGTATGAGACTACTATCTAATGTTAAAACCATGTAATGAGATCAGTCGAATTGATAATGAAACTATCAAAAATTCTGGTTCTGATCTCAGACACGGTCACACGGTCAGTCTAATAGAGTCTGACTGAGTCTGAAAAATATTATTATATGAAGATCTAGTAAGAAGCTGAATCTCTTGTAAACAGAGTCTTATAAGATTATAAAGAAAGTTAGTTTATAGTTCTATAGATTAAAACTATTATTCTGAAGTTATAGATATATAAATATTTTTTCATGTCTCTTTACTCTGTGAATATAAGAAATTCTTAGAAGAGAACTCTGTAATTTTATCCACTTTATTTATAAAGTACTTAGAGAGTAAAAGAGAATATCAGATCAAAGGAAATTATTAACCTTAGATAGGAAGATTTACAACCTCCTGATTCCAGATTCAGTGATAGGAATATTCTAGTAAGATAAATAAGGTCCACTTTAAGGAATTATCTGAGCAGATAAGAATATCTGTCGAAGGCTGGGGACATGGCCTTTTATACTGCGAATTCTGATAAGCTAGAATAATGTAATCTTTGCTAAGAATCTGATTATGATAAAGATATTAACACTGTTATTTATGAATTCTAGTCTATAAGATGATGAG